>NW_026111691.1:176196-270992 GCF_024679095.1 Eriocheir sinensis
ATTATGCTGAGCATGCCACAGGTAGACTGTAAAAAAATAAAAAGACTGTTAATCTTAATCCTATAGGCAGTGGCGTAACACCCATAGTACAGGTGGACAAAGTCCAAGTGTCTCGGAGGTCCATGCAGGGGCCTCAGAGGTCCTGGGACAAGAGAGAGAGAGAGAGAGAGAGTGGCGGATTTACATGGAGGGTACAGCCTCAGGCCCTGGGTATTCAGGGAGCCCCCGATGAGGCAATGATTAAAAAACAAATAAATTAGTATAAGAAATAAAACCAACAAAAATAATGTGAAAATACCTTTTTACTTTCCCTAAATTTACTGCTTTTCCCTTCGTAATATTTTCATTTTAGCTAAAATACAATAAGTAATGTGTCAACACTGCAACAAACAATAGTGGCAACACTGGAATCTGAACTCATTACCAGTTCCCCTCTCCCTCGTGTTTAAATGGTACTGTCACTTTGTGGGATCTGTATTTTTCGCGGTTTTCAGAGTGAAATATCAGTGACGAAGTTGTGTTGTGTATATCAGCATGTCCTGTAATAACCACTGATCATTGTCAGACAGTGATAAAACCCGGTCGTTGCCAGACATGATTTGTGATGAGTTTTGCAGTGTTGACTTGATCTTTGAAATGAGAAACATGGCTGGCTGATGGTCGCTCGGTGCATGGCATGGTTCATGGTGGGTTCTGTATTTTAACCCGGTAGCAGCGGGGTTCATGTTTCTTAATGGTCCCTCTAAGCGAGAAAAATGAGTAAAAATCATCACTCACACAAACCATTTCATAATACATATCAAAGCATTTGTGATCAGTTTATGCATCATCTATTTTTGGGGGTTTATATTATGGCACTAATATGGCCCGTCGCTGCTACATGGTAAAGCCACAAATTTGGCCCGTTGCTGGTACCGGGTTAATAACTTATGTGCTGATGGGTAAGAATCCGACTGACTGATATTATAGTGAATACGACACTGTGTTGTGCTTTATCAGCATTCAGCATGCTGCATAATGATGAGTGATCATAGTCGGTCAGAAAGTGACAAAACCCCGGTCATTGCCACATACAGAGTGCAATGAGTTTTGCAGTGGTGTTTCTGTATTGAGTGGTATGATGCGTATTTTAACAACTTTTGTGCTGAATAGTGATTATAACGGACTTGTTGGATTTGTGTTGTGGTATAAACCGTATAATGCAAGGGCTGCATGTTTAAAAGATATGGAGATTGTACCCAATCCTCACCCAAATCCTAAGTCCTAACCCAAATCCTAATCCCTTCTCAACCTCCTGAGCCCCCCGTACAACCCCCGCATACTATACCGCCTAAATGCGGCCCTCTGCGGATCCGTGACTTGAAAACTTGAATCCGCACGATAAATATATTATGTGGCCGTGGCCCATGTAGGGAACTGATCAGCTGGCGTTGTGATGCACGATGCCAAAAGTTACACCACCAGGTGCCACCAACGAGGTGCTGTGCCCGTAAGTATATGTTTCTCCGTTTACACTGACTGCGTCATGACTGACTGACGTAGTCGATTTTGATCATTTATTGCATGAATATTACATTGTTGACAATTAAAAATAAAATAATTAATAGTCACTATTGCCAGTTTCCTTTATTACTTCATCCCAAATAGGTATAGCTCCCAGCTATCTGAACACAATAATAATATTATAATAAGCTATAATAATAATGTTAATATGATAAGCTAAAATATTAATATAATAGGCTACCTATATAAAATATAACATTAGGATATATTAATGATATAATAGGATATAGTAATTATAATAATATAATAGGTTACCTTTGTTAATTTTAATATAATAGGCTGAAATAATATTAATATAATTTGCTATAACGATAATAATAATAATAGTAATAATACGTAATAATAATAATAAACTAAATACCAAAGAACTATGCACATACTACAGGTTTGACCAGTTTTCCATGACACTGCTTTGCTACTGAAAATTATGAGCTGTGATTTTTTTTTTTTTTTTTTTTTTTTTTTTTAATTTTTTATTGCCAACTACATACCAGCGCGCGGGCCATGGCGCTGCTTCGCTTACCGGCCGCCTCCGGCAAAATTTCACAAACAAAAGGTTGTCCAGGGGCTTCCAGTCAGTCTGTTATCCCACTGCCTATAGGTAAAAAAATCTCCGTAGTATTTACCTAGTTGTAGATTTACAGGGCCTGAGCTTACGCTCATGTGGTCCCGTCTCCATATCTGTATTTGTCCAGCTTTTCCTTAAAGTTATGCACACTCTTCGCCGATACTACATCGTCACTTAGTCTGTTCCAAACCTCTATATTTCTTTATGAGAAGCTATATTTATTTATGTTTCTCAAGCATCTTTCTTTCCTCAATTTTTTACTGTGTCCTCGTGTGTTGCTGGTGTTTCTTCCTTCTCTTAGTAGTACCTAACTCCTCATTGTCTATTTCCATTTTAATCAATAATTTATAAATTTGTATTAGGTCTCCCCTTTCTCTTCTTTGTTCCAGTGTTGGTATGTCCATTTCCTTTAACCTTTCTTATGACAATCCCTCCAGTTCTGGAACCATTTTCATTGCCATCCTTTGTATTCTTTCTAGTTTTTTATGTGTTTCTTCTTATGGGAAGACCACACAGTTTCTGCATATTCCAATTTTGTTTTAATCGTAGTGGTTATTATCTTTTTCATCATATCCTTATCCATGCAGTCATCATCATCATCATCATTTCATCGACGCCTGCTTCTAGGAGCTGCCACCAGGGGATGGCCATGGCAGAAGAGCTTCCAACTTTCTCTATTCATACACTCCCTCCTTGCCTGCTCAAAGTTTCTCAAAGATCTTTCCCCCCTCTCCCTAACGTACTCTTGCACCCTATCCCTCCCTTTCACTGGAGGTCGTCCTCTAGCATTTCCTCCCTATATCTCACTCACATACACCTTTCTGGTCATCTTACTCTCCTCCATTCACTCCATGTGACCAAACCATTTTAAAGTCTGTCGCTTCACTTCTTCCACCACTCAGTACCCACTTCAGTACCCATTTCCTTCCCTCATCGAACATTCTTACTCCAACTTCTCCAACTTTGCCCTTCATTTCTCTAATAACACCATCCATATAAATATTGAATAACCACGGTGACATGACACACCCTTGTCTTAAGTCCACTTTTATCTCAAAATGTTCACTTGTTTCTCCAGTAATTTTGACACATGCAGATGCATTCTCATAGAAAGACTTTATTGCACTAAGCAGTTTTCCTCCCACACCATAAATCTTTAAAACATCCCACAATGCAATACAATCGACTCTGTCATAAGCTTTTTCCAAATTCATGAAGGCAGCGTATAGTTTCTTTCCTTTTGCTATTATTTTTTTCTACCACCATCCTGAAGGCAAATATCTGATCCACACATCCCCTTCCCTTCCTGAAGCCTCCTTGTTCTTCACTGATTTTCTCTTCTGTATGTTTTTGCACCCTCTCTATTACAGTACCCTCACGAGTTTTGCGCTCACTTCATTCCGAAGGTATAGCACTAAAATCGAGGATCGCAAAACTCGAGGTATTGAAAACACTGAAAAAGCGCTTATCTGTTCCGACCCTTATTTTTATTTTTTTAAATTTTTTACATGTGGGCTATGGCACCGGTAGACTATCCATCTGGGCCTGATGGTCGGCCCCAAGCCCGTCATGGCGCAGGCAACTGTTTATAATGGCACCATCATAATTGGCTCATGCTAACCCCCGGAGCTCACTTTTGTTCCTCCTTTACTCCTTTGTTATCTCAAAATACGTACCTTGGAAAAAGGAAGAAAACAGGAAGAGAGAATGGATCATTTTAAAGCCACAGATGAAGCCTTACAATTGGCTGAGCTATGAAAACACGCTTAATTGTGATTCACTGGGAGTCCGATGACGTCATCGCCGGCACTCACCCAGTCAGCAGCGTCACTGCCTTGGGGCAGTGTCACACTGGCCATTTTCCTCTCACCGTTCTGGCTACTGGCAACGCCCGTGCGTCCATCCGGGAGCAAGTTGTCGGTTGTCCTTAACCTGGTGTCACACTGGGCCTTTTTCTTCCCACCGCATTGGCGGCAGCTTGGGCAACCGGCAAATCCAACTTTTCCAGGTGTGCGTCACACACGGCCAAAGTCAGTTGCCCGTATCCACATCCACAATGTAATCAAAGCACTTTCCCTGTATCAACATGGCGTCATCTGCTAAAGTAAGGGCTGCCCCGGCTTGTGCTGCCATTACCCAAGTTATGGACTTGTTGCATCAGTTAAATGGCAGGAAGAAGCTGTTGTGGGTGTGGCGTGTCTGTGGTTCCTCCGTGCCAGTTTTCATTGTCACAACTGTGCGTGAGCGGCCAACCCACCCATCTAGACTCCAACCACATAAACACATGGATCGAGTAACAACAAAGACGCACGCACACACACACACACGCACACACCAGACTCATCATGAACCATGACAGATGTTTCTCACAAATAAAAATGGCTTCCCCATTTCCTAGAGTGTGTTAGAACTTATTTGTTGAGTGGTTCATACAAACCAAACATACCCAGTGGCAAGAAGAGAGCAGTGTTAAAGACAACTGCTCTCTTCTTGCCAAGAGCTAGGTTTGGTTCATGTGAGCCACTCACCAAATACGTTCTAACACACCCAAGAAATGGTGAAGTAGTTTCTGTTTGTCAAAAACATCTGCAATAGTTCCAAATGAGTCTGGTGTGTGCGTGTGTGTGTGTTGTTATTCGATCCATGAGATTATGTGGTTGAGTCAAGATGGGTGGGTTGGCCGTGCATGTGCATCGGTGACAATGGGAACTGGCATGGAGGAACCACAGGCATGCCACACCTACAACTGTTTCTTCCTTCCATTTAACTGGTAATGGCAGCACAAGCCGCGACAGTGGCTGGACGAAAACGGCCATTGTGACACCACCTTAAGGCAGTGAAGCCGCTGATAGGGTGAGCGTCGGTGATGATGTTGTCAGACTCCTAGCGAATCACAAGCTTGTTTTCAAAACTGGCAGCCAATTGTAAGGCAGCCGCCTTCAACTGCGGCTTCAAAACGACCCGTTCTCTCTCTCTCGCCATAGCCACAATGTTAGGAGGAAACGTCCAGCGTGATACTACATTTAAAGGTAGCGTGCATGACGTCGATGGTAAGTAGACATGACCCGTACGTGTCAAAGCAGCGCGAAACTCGGGATGGTAAGAATTTAGGACTAACTGCAAAACTCGTGTATCACGAAACTCGGATAGCGTGAAACTCGAGAGGGTACTGCATGACTTTTCCATATACTTTTCCAGGTATACTCATCATCATCATTTCATCGACGCCTGCTCCTAGGAGCTCCCACCAGGGGATGGCCACGGCAGAAGAGCTTCCAACTTTCTCTATCCAGACACTCCCTCCTTGCCCGCTCAAAGTTTCTCAAAGGTCTTTCCCCCCTCTCCCTAACGTACTCTTGCACCCTATCCCTCCATTTCACTGGAGGTCGTCCTCTAGCATTCCCTCCCTCTATCTCACTCACATACACCCTTCTGGTCATCTTACTCTCCTCCATTCACTCCATGTGGCCAAATCGCTTTAAAGTCTGTCGCTTCACTTCTTCCACCACTCCACACTTCTTCCCTTCACCCCGGTGACACGTTCCAAAACGCTCGTACACACTTTCATTACTCATTCCATCCATTCTACTCACACCACAAGCACTCCTCAAATAACTCATTTCCACTGCCTGCACTCTAGACCTCTGACTTTCATTCCAGGCCCACGTTTCACTTGCATATGTGAGGGTTGGTACTATTATTGTATTTCACAAATCCCTCTTTACCTCCATGCTCACACTTCTGCCATTCATGATTCATCCCAAAGACCCTACCACCCTTCTTCCTTGTAATGCCCTTTCTCTTATCTCTCCCTCCGTACCACCATGCTTACACATAACTGATCCAAGGTACTTAAACTCATTAACCTCATCCATTTCTTCACCATTCAAAATTATTTTGCATTCTTTTTCACATTCAATTCCCACTCAATATGGGCATACAAAATCTACAACCTCACTTCTACTTCGCTCACAAACCATCACTTTACTTTTGTTGACATTTATTTTCAGCTTTCTCCTATTACAGACATTATCAAAAACACTGACGAAATTTTGTAGATCACTTTCATTTTCTGCATGGGCAGTTGCATGAGACATCTGGTGGCCACTCCATAATATATCGCATATAAGTGAAAAAAATGTGTAAATTAAACATTTATTTGGATTTTGGACCCCGCGTTATTTAAAAAACGCGTAAACCAAACTCGCGTAAATCGAGAGTTGCCTGTGCATCAAAGACTATTATTGAGGCTAACATAATTGTTGACGGCCCTCATAGAGAGGTGCATCAGCAGCGGAGCAGGGCCTGAAACCTCATCAACGGTAAACAGTAAACGGTAAATGGAAAAGAATCAGACTGGCAAATGGTTACTAGTGGAGTGCCCCAGGGCTCAGCGCTTGGACCACTGTTGTTCATTACATACATTAATGATCTACCAGATGTAACACTTAACAGCGAATTATTTTTGTACGCTGACAATACAAAGGTCTTCAGACAAATTGGTAAGAGAGAAGACTGTGTTAAACTGCAGGAAGATCTCTACAGGATGCAACATGGGTCGGAGAAGTGGTTGTTGGAGTTTCACCCTGAAAAGTGCAGTGCAATGAGGATAGGAACATCAAATGAAGAAAAAGTCACATACAAAATGAGGGAGATAAAGGACATCACAGTGGAAAAGGGATTGGGAGTTTGGACTGATTGCGAGCTGAAGTTTAAAGAACACCGTGCAAGGAAAATCAATAAGGCTAACGGATTGGTCAGACTGATCCGACATACATTTGTGACACTGGATGAGTCAAAACTCAAGTTATTGTTTGTTGCCTTAGTTCAACCACACCTAGAGTATGCAAACCAAGTCTGGTCCCCAAGCAAGAAGATGGACATTGAGGCAGTGGAGGCAGTTCAAAGAGCCACCAAATTGGTACCAACCTTGAAGAACTTGTCATATCCAGAACGATTAGAGAAATTAGACCTTCCAACCCTGTCTACAGATGATCAAGAGGTGATATGATAGAATTGTTCAAGATCATAAATGGAGTGTATGACAATGACATATGCAGCAGGATCTTCATGGATCAAGATTATCAAGCTACACGGGGACATAGTAAGATATATAAACAACGTGCCAGGTTAGATATAAGAAAATATTCATTCTGTAATAGAGTGGTGGACATCTGGAACAGCCCCCCTGAAGCAGTAGTGAGTGCACCATCAGTTAAAACCTTTGAAAATAGGTTGGATAAGGCATGGAGATCACAAAGACAAAAACTTGAGCACATGGTAGCCATTGATATTGGGCACGGATCCAGACAACTAGACCACGGAGACCACCCGAACGATCAAAGTAAGAGTTAGAGCAGGAGACACAGGCTTTGTAAGCCTCTTCCGGAATTCTTCTGTGAGTTTCTGTGAGTAGTTAATACCCCCACTCTTGACACATTTAGGAATAGGATCATCAGTCATTATCTCCCTAATCCTAGCCCTTTACCATATCCCAATACCTTTCTTCATCCTAATCCTGTCCTTGCCCCTTGAATCCCCGAAACAACTCCCGCATATCATGCCACCCGAGAGTGGCCCTCTGCGGGTCCCCAAGAAATTAATGAATGAAATGACTTTCCTAGTAGGAAGCCTCACCCAGCGCGCGCCGCCTCCTCATATTAATCCTACCTCCATGTAGGTAACAGAACCAGGTAAGACAAATTACTTCTTCAGTGTTTTTGGGAACTTACATGCGTTGCGTGGTCGAGTATCTTCTTCTTGGGTGTTTTATGCTTCGTATCGCTTCTTAGGTCCTCCTTCTCAACACATATACTTCACAGCATGCACACTTGGTTGCTTCACAGTGCAACACTACATCCTAACATCAGCTGTTGTGATGTTGCCGGGTATTGCCTTACTAACGGCACCCTAAAAGCTGACAATCAGACGTGGATTCAGTACGTTTTTTTATTAACCAGTAGGAGGTAATGTATTGGGTTTCGTAAGAAATATTACATTTCAAAAAGTCATTAATATTTTTAATATTCTTTTCCCTATTCAAAATATTGAATAAACAGAATATAAAAATATGTTCATATTTTTGTACAACTGCGGCCAGGCGCTGCGAAGAATACACGGAGAGGGCATGACGTCACAATAGTGAAGCCAGATTGGCTCGCTGGGGTAGTTTTGTGACCGTGAGACGACCTCTGTATCATTTACTTAAAAAAAATCCTTATGGGAACCCGATTGATTTCCTTATAGGCCTTTGGGAGTAGCTGATGTGAGAGCTGGAAACGTTTAAAAATACTGACCCTTGTGTCTAAAACGGTCTAACGGAACCTTTCCTGCACACTAAACATTATGGCCGCCGAGGGAGGGCAGTGGCTTCAAGTCAAGTGGCCGCCCAACAATAAAAAGAAAAAAAAAAACTCATTGGATGATTGGATTCAAAACTCTTCTAGGGTCATGTCTTAGGTCGTCAGACATGCGGTCTACACATGAAATATTTGATGCACTCATACCGCAGCAGCAGGGTATGAAACTCTTTACGTAACACTGGAAATGCAGGGCAGCAGAAAGGAGCCTAAAGATAGCGGCACGAGAGATAGTATTACATTGAAGGTTAATGTAAGCCGCTGAAACATGAGCTCTGTGTATAAAGCATACGCTCGCCTCCTGAAGACTCACCCCATGGCAGTGCAGTGTCTTCAGGCAGGTGAGTGTGCATGAAAGGTATTCCGGGCGTGGGGCTGCACAGAACAGTCTGCCGTCTGCGCCGGGAGGCAAGGCAGCTCAAAGCCCAGTGGGGGCATTGCCTTGCAACTTTGCAAGACCTACAAGTAAAGCTACATTTGTGATCCTGTGTACATTCCATCTCGTTCGTTTACTTATCCTGTTTATATATATATATATATATATATATATATATATATATATATATATATATATATATATATATATATATATATATATATATATATATATATATATATATATATATATGGACTTGTTTTCTTGCATGATTGTAAGAGTTGAAGTTAAGGATTTGCCTTCTATTTTTTTTTTTTTTTTTTTTTTAAAAACCCTATGGCCTCCATAACAATATAAAAACAACCTGAAATAGTTTAATTTGGGTGGGTAAATGTGTAGTTTAGCTCCACCTTGAAATACCATATACACCTTCATGTTATATATTTTTATTTTTATTTTTTTTACAACAGAGGAAACAGCTCAAGGGCAACAAGGAGAGTGTAGAAAAACAGCCTGCTACATGCCGCTCCCATAACAGACAAAAGTAAGCGTACAAGAAGCCTGAAATCAACCGCTCAGCGAATGACCAGTGTTGTGTAGTTTCCAGACTGAAATTGAGAGAATTCCTAAGATGATCGATCATGGCTATTAACCCGGTAGTAGCAACGGGCCAAATTTGTGGCTTCACTGTGTAGCAGCGACGGGCCAAATTTGTGCCATGATATTTACCAGGGTTGGCAAAAACCAATGTTTTTAAAAACAAAACAAAAAAAACTTTTTTTTTTTGGTTTAAACCAGTTTTTTTTTGGTTTAAACCATGTTTTTTTGGGTTTAAACCACATAAAAAAAAAAAATTTCAGTATTTTTATTCCAGTAATTCTATCCGTATATACATATATGAGTTTGAAAAGGAATTATATATAGATTTAGAGATGGATTTAGCAATATATTCATTTGATCTTCATACAATCTGTAAAAGAGGCAAAATACAGCTTCTCCAACATGCTTTTTAATTGTAATGTTAAAGAGTATTAAAACATGAAAGACCTCTTCTAATTTTCCAGTTGCATGCTACAAAAACAGCTGTAAGAGAGAGAGAGAGAGAGAGAGAGAGAGAGAGGGGGGGGGGGGGGCTTTACTGGCTATATCCCGCACCGCATACTGCCACTGCATCGCGCTCCCTGGAGTTAGGGGCGCTGTTATGATGACTCAGAACAACAATGGCTGTCTTAGCATATACAGACTGTACGTATGTACAATTTACAGTCCACAGACGCCAGTGTCACCATGCAACATGGACAGCATGCATCTAATATCTACTGTGCTAGAACCTAAGTAATACTTATTCTGAGTTATTAATGAGAATAGTCACTAGGACTGAAAATCATTAGAATAGTGGTCCTGGCAATTATTCAGGTGACGATTACCATTGCAGCTTCCAGGACAGCGCCCCCCCCCTTCGGTGATGGCTGCATTCACGATGCCCTCTCTATAATACCTAGTTACACTATACCTCGCTGCTACAGTAATACACTACCGGTACACAACACTATCACTTTGCACCTTGCTCCCGACCGCAGCTCACAGCTCTGAATGACAAGAATCGTGAGTTACTCTTTCCCTTCTGGAAATTTAGTTTTATGCCTTACCTCATTTGGCATAATTTTTGGTATACTCAGGGGTGTTTTTAATATTATTGGTATTATTCTAGTGTTTGCCCATACTCACCCCTCGCAACCAAAATTGGCTAGGGGGCCATTGAGACTTCGGGGAATGCGGTGGTAAACATGAAATGCATCGCAAATGCACAGTTTTAGAGTTATGAGGGGTTGAAAAATACCCTAGATGTAGGGAAATTCCTTACAATTACTTAGATGTAGGGAAATTTCATACATTCTGGTTTTTTTTTACAACGTACGGAAGCCACGCAAGGTAATTATTGAAAATCACTCCGCACCTCAAAAATACGATATTACGCCTCCATATTGTACTTAAGGGCATATTATACATACGGACGATGTGTTTACATGGCAGCGCCATTGCAATATGAGCAGCGTTGCCAACGACCCGGTTAGCAATGATACGCTAGGTGAGACCAGGTCCACCACGCATGGTTATTTATTTATTTATTTTTTTTGGAACACGCACCTTTACCTAATACTATTTCCGATGGTACGCTAGGTTAGCGATGGTACACTTAGCCATTAGCTCATGCATGTGAGACCAGGTCCACCACGCGAGGTTATTTTTTTTTTAGAACACGCACCTTTAAGAGGGGGGGGGGTCCTTGGTTAGCAGGCGTGTCGAGGGGGGCAAAGCCCCCTCGTTAGCAGGTCGTTAAGTTCGGTTGGAGTAGTTTAAATATGCTCCCCCATCCAAATACCCCGAGTTCATGCAGGTCCCCCAAGATCGTTGGGGGAAGGGGATTAATTCGGCTTTACTATTAAGTAATTTTTTTTTTTTTTTTTTTTTTTTTTTTTTTTTTTTTTTTTTTTACTATGATATATGGAGGCGTATTATCGTATTCTGGAGGCGCGAAGTCAATATCCACAATCACCTTGTATACTGGGAATACGAGCCCGTGAAGCAGATTCAAAATCCGGTCAGTAAGGATTCACGTGTTCGAACAGCTCGGGCAAGAAGTTCGAGAGCCTGCACTTCCTGCACAAGCCGCAGTACTGTTAAAGGTGCGGTGTTGGATGGATCCTGGCTAGCCGGTGGTTTTACTTGTGTCAGTGATAAACAATGAAGATACACTGTGTTTGGTGCCACGGACTCTGCTTGGAGGACGGAAACCTTGCGATGAGGTGACAACCTACTAGAGAGAGAAGGCATGAGTGTGGTGGAGGCATTTATGTGAGCACAGATGGCCGCCGGTGCCACGCCAGATGGTGATGTGAGCATCGTTTGGTGGGTTCACTACGCTTCTCTCCCAAAACAAGCTTGGAGGTCCACTGAGTGCGTGGTTTTCGTATGGGAAACACAAAATTCGTCGCAAACGCTTATTTTAGTGGTGGTGGGAGGAAAAATTCCCTAAATTTAGGGAAATTCCCTAGATCTAGGGAGTTTTTATCCCCCCACCCCCCCACACTAAAAAAATACGCGAATGCGACGGATTTCGTGTCCCCCACCCGAAACCCCGCATTCCCACCAGGTCCACAGGCTTGTATGGGGGGAGGGGGGTGTATGGGCAAACACTAGAATTTTACCATATTTCATTTATATTCATAATAAGGTGCTGGAAGTCAAAGATGTTGACTAGATTCTATAATATATCTAGTGAATAAAACATCAGAAAAAAGCATTATACATATCAGATGAGGGTATCGTTCCTCTTGGTACCGTTTCAGGACCTAAAGTTCCTGATCACCACAGAACGCGTATTGTTCGTGTTCGGTTACTAGTCTGCGGGTCTGTGTGGGAAAGGAGAAAGTGGCCTCCACTGCCCAGCAGTGCCCAGGATTGTACGCTACTTTATGAGGACTTACGCTATCCCAGCTGTGTTATTGTGTCTTACAAGTGGACTTAAGTATCAGAGTGTGCTAGGATCCGTTCCTGACCTCCAGTAAAGGCTACGAGTTGCAAAAACTTGGAAGTATTTGTGGTGTGTTCCTCGGAGGCATCGACGAATATGGCGGAAACGCTGCGGCATCACATTTTTATGTGCTTATAAAGACCCTGAGAAGCCATTTTAACGTGATTTTAGGAGTAAATAAAACTGTTCATATCATATTCTCCCCTCACAGTGTGGCATCAACGACAGGAAGCCAGAAATCTTTAAAATGTGCTGATAGGAGTCAGTTTCTGAGTCAAAGGACTCCTCTGCATCCTTGTAATCTACTGCTGCACACATTAGTTACAGGGGCGTCGGTGGTGCGATGGTGTGGAATGTGGAGGGAGTGGACAGTGCTCGATTGGAAACAAGATATAAAAGACCAAAATTGTGTTTTAACTAAGCTAGAGTGAGGGACGCGCAAGTTTAGTGCGAAAACGGGTCCTATGTAAGGGGTCTTGGCTTGTAACTCCCAAGAAAAGGCTAAGATAATACGCATTTGAAAGATGTGCAAGTCTTAAAAGCGCTGAAATAATGCAACGTGTGCATGTGTCTACCATTCCTGTGCTTGAACAGTGCCATACAGTGAAGGTGATGTGAGGGTGAGTGGGAGGATAAGATGACGTGCTAAAGGATTTTTTAAACAATTCATCTGCTGTTTAGTGAAGGGCCAAATATATATATATATATATATATATATATATATATATATATATATATATATATATATATATATATATATATATACAGTCACCCCATGTCATGGTCTCACCCATCGCGGTTTCGTATTCATGTCAACTAATTAGACCCCCAGCTTATCTGCTGCCCCAGTTTCAGCGTCTGGATGCATTGACGCTAAATAGGAAGGCAGAGGAGGAGGGAGGCAGAGAGGAGGGAGAGGAGGAGGAAGGCAGAGAGGAGGGAGGAGGAGGCAGAGAGGAGGGGAAGGGAGAGAGAGGAGGAGGCGGGGCAATGGGCGTTAGGTTGCTCCTGAGTGGCGCCACGGTTGAACTGTGACGTCAAGCTTTCCTATTGGCCAGCAGCTCACTCAGGGACGACTGCTATTGGTGAGATTTTCTCATAGCAACATTATCCTAAAAAAAAAAAATTCAACGCGCCGCCACACTGCAGTGTTGCCAGATTGGGCTACTTATCGCAAATTGGGCTACTTTTGGGTCTTCTGTGTTGTTGTCTAACAAGGTCTTGTCTCATTTCAGTCATTAAAAAGAACGAAAAAAACATGTTTTATATGACGTGTCAGAGGTGACTTCCCCAAATGCATATTTTCCCATCGGGTGATAGTCCCGCCGTTAGTGGTTTCGCATCGCGCCGAAGTCCAGGAACGAAATACCCTTGACAATGGGGATGACTGTATATATATATATATATATATATATATATATATATATATATATATATATATATATATATATATATATATATATATATATATATATATATATATATATATATATATAAAATTCTGTTTTCAGTTACTTTGAAGTTACAGCATTTGAATAGAGATTTGAGTTTACCAACTGACATTTTCATCCTGGTGTTAGTAAAATGACTGTGCATAGTAAAAAATTTAAAACCTCAATACCTGATGAAACAAAAAAAAAAAGTCACAAAAAACACTGGTTTTATTGATGGGTTTTGGGTTTAAACCAGGGGTGTCAAACTCATGGCCCACGGGATAGTCATAAATGGCCTGCGGTAACACGGTAACTTCAATGTATTTTCCACCCTTGTTGGTCCCCATGACGGCACCTCAGAGTATGAATTGGCCCTCGAAGGGTTTTGAGTTTGACACCCCTGGTTTAAACTGCCAACCCTGCTGTACATAATTAAAATCTTACATATAGTTAAAACCACAATACTGATGAAACAAACAAAGATACACACAAAAGAAAAAAAATGGTTTTATTAGTTTGTTTAAGCCACTGTTTTTTTTATTGGTTTAAACCATGGTTTAAACCATTTGGTTTAAACTGCCAACCCTGATATTTACCCCCCAAAATATATGATACATGATCTGATCACAAATGCTTTGATATATATTATAAAATGGTTTGTGTGAGGGGTGATTTTTTCTCATTTTTCTCGCTTAGAGGGACCATTCAGAAACATGATCCCCACTGCTACCGGTTTAATTAGTGTCTGTACTCAACGATAAATTGTGTGTGATGGATGTTCAGTGTGTGGGAAATAATCGTTGGATATTAATTGTGATACTATTATGAAAATATTAGACATGAAAACTTAACTAATAGTTATATGTGATATTATTTGTGAAAGAAATTGAGACACTCACTCACTCACTACGATGTTTGGGAATAAGTGCATCGAAGACTATTATTGAAGCTAACGTCGTAATTGTTGACGGCCCTCGTAGAGCGCTGCATTAGCAGCTGAGCAGGGCCTGAAACTTCATCAACGATAAACGGTAAAGATTGGTCAATTTTGGGTGGAGAGGTGTCTTGATACACTCTTCATGAAGGAGGTCAAGTCAATTAAAATGTGAAAATACATGACCTTTTACAAAAATATGAAGGTGCACATGACTAGAAAACAACCTAACCTAAGCAAACCTACCATTACCATGCTAGGGTCACTGATGCATTGGAGACGGTCGGGGCAGCGAATGCAGTCTGGGGTTTCTTACCTAGATTTCTTACCTAGATGGGGAGAACCCCATCTAGAATCAAGTGGTGGCTCCAACCAAGACAGCAAGTAGATTGTCCTTTAAAGGACAGTCCAAATAGATGTTCTGATGGTTGGCTAATGTGGCATCACCAAGACCACACAAACCACTGCCATAATACTCTTGAGCAAGTGGCAAGATAATGCAGTCAGGTTGGCAATCCCGAGTGGAGACCACAGCACAGGACACAATTTTACAGTTCAAAGTGATACAGGTAACTCGATTTACGTGAGTATTGTGTTCTTGAAGAGGTCCCATAAATCAAAAACAATGTAAATCAAACAAGAGGTAGGTATCTATCAAAAAATAAATATTCACTTCATTCAGTGGAGAGAGAGAGAGAGAGAGAGAGAGAGTATCCATATCACCGAGATATCCACTCAGGCACTCAGTGTCAGCCTCACTCGTGTGAGGAAGAAATGAGGGACACCATGAGCGACTGGCTAATATTGGTACCAATACTGTACCATATAGCTGGTGCCGGTACCTGCCCACCCCTATTGTTGAGTAGCGTGGCAGCGTGGGTTCTGTATTGTTGTTTAAGTGGCACGCGGGAAGAACTGAGCTCAGCTGCGTGGCCATGGTGCCATGTGAGTCCAGTTGCATGAGACATATGGTGGCCACTCTAGAAAATGTCACGTATAAGTGAAAAAACATGTAAATTAAACATTTATTTGGATTTTGGACCCCGCGTTATTTCAAAAACGCGTAAACCAAACTCGCATAAATCAAGAGTTATCTGTACTCAACAACCCAAAGTCAATCAAAATCATACAAAATTTGACCAAGAGAAGTGTCGAGATGCTGTATAACCCTTTCATTGCTAAACACTCGCAACGAGCGTTAGGCGCATTTGCTTGTGGTGCTAAACGCTCGCTGCGAGCTCCACCCGCACTTAAATCTCCCACGTATGAGTGTTCCAACACTAATTCTCACAACACAGGATTGCCAATTGAGTGGGTTCTTCACTAAATTTGGTGGAAAATTATATCAGCCCAGTGCGGCAAATCGACGGTCGAGTAACTGGTGGATGTTCTTGCCCAATATAGCGGCATTTTTGCATAGCATCACCTATCACCTGACTGATTCTTTGACCATATAGTTGTAAATATTGCAGTTGGCAATACTCCCTTGCCAGAGTCTGAAGAAAAGATGTCCGCAGTTACATCAATATGGCTGATCATCCCACCCACACCGACGTAATTGTTAACATTCAACGCTCCCTGAACGTGCATGTACGTTCGCAAGAGAGGCATACATAACCGACTCCAATAGATCTGGACCTCCTCTTTCCAGTGGTGTTTTTGGTTTTTAGCTGTAATGAATAGTTTTTGAGATACGGAGGTTAAAAGAGACCCCCCATTGGGCTGCCCGACTGGGCCTGAGGGGATAGTTGCGTCCGCACCGCGCACAAGGAAAGGGTTAAAAGCATTAACAGAATTCACTACGACAACTGATTTGGGTAAATTATTCCAAATGCTAATGACCCGCACTGAGAAGAAACAAGCTCGAACAGGTGCCTACCTGTAGGTTAGTTTGGTTTGGTTAGGGTAGCAATGTTAGTTTTTGATAATACATATGCACCTTTATATCATGGTTAGAGGGTATTTATTTTTTGCCACTTTAATCAAAGCATTAACACGTATACAGTCAAACCTCAACATTTGCGCACATATGGGCGATCTGAAGGTGCGCAAATGGCGAATGCGCAAATGGCGAACTTAATAACCTATGGGGGAAAATAGATATGGGCAAACCAAATGGTTTGCTGGCAGGAAACACGTCATACTCATTGCCAATCTCTCGCTTTTTTTTTTCACTGTCCACCTTCTTAATCACTTCCACCTGTGCTATGGTCATCATCAGGTTCTTCCTGGGTTTAGGCTTTGATGGCGCTGCGTGCAGCATGATGGTGGTGCAAAGGTGAGGCAGAAAACATTGAATAATCGCAATCACCACGAGACAAGGAGAGACGATCGGGTTATGGCGGGAAATGACTTGTTGTGTACATTGGCAGTGTTCTTCACTGGCGGCAGAGGGCGCACTGTAGCTCGCTGTAGCTCGCCAGCGGACGACATTTTGCTGCCAGAACAGCTATTAAACCTCCTCAGAAGATCAGCGGACACCATTTTGCTGCTAGAACAGCTAGTAAACGTTCTCAGAAGATCAGCGGACACCATTTTGCTGCTAGAACAGCTAGTAAACATTCTCAGAAGATCAGCGGACACCATTTTGCTGCTAGAACAGCTATTAAACCTCCTCAGAAGATCAGCGGACACCATTTTGCTGCTAGAACAGCTAGTAAACATTCTCAGAAGATCAGCGGACACCATTTTGCTGCTAGAACAGCTAGTAAACGTTCTCAGAAGATCAGCGGACACCATTTTGCTGCTAGAACAGCTAGTAAACGTTCTCAGAAGATCAGCGGACACCATTTTGCTGCTAGAACAGCTAGTAAACGTTCTCAGAAGATCAGCGGACACCATTTTGCTGCTAGAACAGCTATTAAACGTTCTTAGATGATCAGCGGACACCATTTTGCTGCTAGAACAGCTAGTAAACGTTCTTAGATGATCAGCGGACACCATTTTGCTGCTAGAACAGCTAGTAAACGTTCTCAGAAGATCAGCGGACACCATTTTGCTGCTAGAACAGCTAGTAAACGTTCTTAGATGATCAGCGGACACCATTTTGCTGCTAGAACAGCTAGTAAACGTTCTTAGATGATCAGCGGACACCATTTTGCTGCTAGAACAGCTAGTAAACGTCCTCAGGATCAGCGGATGCCATTTTGCTGCCAGAACAGCTAGTAAACGTCCTTCAAAGATCAGCGGATGCCATTTTGCTGCCAGAACAGCTAGTAAACGTCCACAGAAGATCAATGGATGCCTTATATATATATATATATTTTTTTTTTTTTTACAACAAAGGAGACAGCTCAAGGGTAAAAAAAAAAAAAACAATAATAAAAGAAAGCCCGCTACTCACTGCTCCCAAAAAAAGAATTAAAAGAGGTGGCCGAAAGGAAGATCAAATACGGGAGGAGAGGTGTCCTGATACCCTCCTCTTGAAAGAGTTCAAGTCGTAGGCAGGAGGAAATACAGATGAAGGAAGATTGTTCCAGAGTTTACCAGCGTGAGGGATGAAACAGTGAAGATGCTGGTTAACTCTTGCATAAGGGGTTTGGACAGTATAGGGATGAGCATGAGTAGAAAGTCGTGCAGCGGGGCCATGGAGGGGGGAGGCATGCAGTTAGCAAGTTCAGAAGAGCAGTCAGCGTGGAAATATCGATAGAAGATAGAAAGAGAGGCAACATCGCAGTGGAATTTAAGAGGTAGAAGACTATCAGTAGGAGGAGGAGAGCTGATGAGACGAAGAGCCTTAGACTCCACTCTGTCCAGAAGAGCTGTGTGAGTGGAGCCCCCCCACACGTGAGATGCATACTCCATACGAGTGGACAAGGCCCCTGTATATGGATAGCAACTTCTTGCGGGGAGAAGAACTGGCGGAGACGATACAGAACGCCCAACTTCGAGGAAGCTGATTTAGCGAAAGAGGAGATATGAAGTTTCCAGTTGAGATTTTGAGTTAAGGATAGACCAAGGATGTTTAGTGTTGAAGAAGGTGACAGCTGAGTGTTGTCGAAGAATAGAGGATAGGTGTTTGGAAGATTGTGTCGAGTTGATAGGTGGAGAAACGGAGTTTTTGAGGCATTGAAGGACACAAGGTTCCTCCTGCCCCAATCGGAAATGATAGCAAGGTCTGAGGTTAAGTGTTCTGCAGCCTCCAAAACAGCCACCAAAACAGCTAGTAAACGTCCTCAGAAGATCAGCACTCTCCTCCTGAATTTGACCTTGCTTTTGGCCACCTCTTCTGATTCTTCTATGGGAGCAGCGATTAGCGGGCTTTTTTTTTTTTTGGGGGGGGGGGGGGGGGTTGGGTTTTTTTTTGCCCTTGAGCTGCCTCCTTTGTTGCCAAAAAAAAAAAATTGGTCTTTTTTTTAGCTTGAGTGGTTCAAAATTATTTTTTCTCAAATATCCCCTATAGCTTTCCATAATAGAGTATAAGAACCGAGGATATGGCCAAAATGACGTTTTGTGCTACCTTGACCTTGACCTTTAACCTCTGACATCAGGCCATGCAAGGTGCATCATTTGGAAGCATATTTTAAATTTTATGAAATTTTTTTTTTTTTTTTTTTTTTTTTTTAAGCTGACCTTGGGTGAACTTTTTGAGGTCAAGGTCAAGCCCATGCAAGGTGCATCATATGGAAGCATTTGTTTCGAAATTTGATTAAATTCTATTGTTTGGAAACTTTGACCTTGGGCGAACTTTTCGAGGTCAAGGTCAAGGCCATGCAAGGTGCGTCTTTCCATGAGCTAAAATATGAACCAAGTCTGAGACTCTATGATAAGGAGAACCGAAGTTATGGCCAAAATGATGTTTTGTGCAACCTTGACTTTTGATCTTTGACATAAAAAATTTAATGGGTTCTATTCTGGATAGACACGAAGCTTCCCTGAAAAATTGGTTGAGATATCTGCAAAAATTGTGCGTAGGAGACTGCTCACGAACACACAAACATACAAACAAATAAATAAATAAATAAATAAACATACCGACCCGACCGAAAGTATAACCTCCAAATTCGTTGGCGGAGGTAATAAACAAAAGATGTGCATTCCCATATTTTGAGTTCATTGTTCTCCCTTCGCATATTAGCCATGATGTTTCACACTGAAGCAATCCAGGCACATGAATGGACTACCCTCACAGCCAGCACAAAAGGTTGACACTTTCTTTACTCTTTTTGCTGCAATTTTCCATCCTTCATTCAATGAGGAGTCATAATTTGAAGATAGACTGTAGAATTCCCAACAAGAATCTTCATCACCAGACCCATATTCTGGAGTGACACTCTTCACCTTCTTCGTGGTAGACAAATTGATGGGTTCCATTACCAGTAAAAAATACAAGTAGAGTTGGTTAATTTACTGTATTGTAAGGTAATCAGTTGAACAATTGAAATAACAAATCATATACAGTAGCTTATATTCATATATATGCACAGAAAAGCCATCTTGATGGCCTGCCCCAAAATGGTTCAGGCCGCAACAGATTCATAAAACATTATATTGCTGCGGCCTGCCTCCATGTGGGTCAGGCTTTCTGCTGGCGCAATTACGCTCTACAAGCCGCCAGCATAACACGCACCTCTTCTCTGTCTGGTGGCTACCGGCAAACTGGAGATATTCACATTCAAAAATCATCACAACATCGTGGTGGCGCGGTTGCTGTCAGCCACAAGATATGTGTTAAGAGGAAATGAAAGAGGAATTTAGAGGAGGATTGAGAGGTTTAGAAGAGAATTAATTCTCTTCCATTTCCTTTTGACCCTTTACATACTGTTACGCCGACGTCTGCGTCATGGATGGAAAGGGTTAAACTACACACTTAGCTTTGGGGGGTGAAACCTCTCCTTAGAGGTATTTAAAGTATTGGGGAATATGGAGCTGAGGGTAGCCTTCACTGCCATTTGCAACAGTAGTATATTGTGAAGTGTATCACACTTACGTATTTAGCTACACAGCAACCGACAGTCTCCTGCCATTACTCCTGGCTTGTTGCCTCATGATGTTGCTGGCTTGTGTGTTCATGGCTCAAGACACTGTTCTTCACCCGAGACATTTTTTGTTCAGAAAATTTGTGAACCAATTTGTTTGTGATGAGAGGCATTTGTGACCCAAGGTTCTACTGTATTAAAAAAAAATGCTATGCACCTGATAGGTTCATTTGTTTTGATAGGCAGCAAGCATAATATAATAACACTAATTTAGGAGTCTAACCAGTTATGGTATACCTAAAGATTTTTTTCTGTCCACCAGGCACACTGATGGGAGCTGGAGATGTTACGTCACAGATGCTCATTGAACAAGACATTCAGAGAATCTGAATGGCAGAGGACAGCACGCTTTGCTCTTGGCACATTTTTGGTTGTGAGTGTTGTCAAGGCAAGCTGATGTGCATGCATGCTGATTTGATAGTTCAGTATTAAGTTTGAAGTTTAGTAAGTGAATGATGCACAGATTACATTAATATACCCTTATTGACCAGCACAATAATTTTATCCCTAAATGACATATTGACAGTTGATGCACTACTAGCAGCTCCTATGCAAAAGCTTTTCTATCTCTCTGATAAACTCATCTTTTATACAGAATTCTACTTGAAGGTTTCTAAGAGTTACACAGCACAGGCTCCAGGTATAAATTTGTATATGGATAACTTCATTGCATTAAATGGACCGTGGCATATACAGGCAGCGCCACATGTGGCCACTCAACTCTAAGCTGTATTTTCCATAGAGTTCAAGTTATAGACTAGAGTGCATCTGAGGCTGTCTCCGGGATACACGGCCATGATGCTGCCGTCGCCCCAAGCCGATGACTGCACACACTTCACTTCTTCCCGATTTCAGTTTTTCTCCATGTCAAATAGTAGAGTCAGGAAATCGGGTAGGAGTAAAGTGTGTGCAGTCGTTGGCTTGGAGCGGTGGCGGCACCAAGGCCATGTATCCTGGAGGCAGCCTCAAACACACTCTAGTATAGAGCTTGAGTTTTATGGAAAGTACTGCTTTGACAGTTCACTGAGTGGCCACGTGTGGTGCTGCCTGTATACCCAATATGGTCCATTGAATTATATTAGAAATACATTTGAATTAGGCTATCATAGACTTTAGGACTGTGCTCTTCAGTAAACTCAATATAAGGAAAAGTCAGTTACAATACTGTTTACTTTTCTCAGGCTCCGATACTATCCAGATGGTATGGTTTCCTGGACCAGAAGTTGGGTTCTAGGAAGAGGATTTCTGCTTTCAAGAAGGTGGCATTGGATCAAGGAATTTTTGCCCCATCTTTCCTTGGAGTGTTCATGTGTGTGCTAGGGGGTTCTCAAGGTCACTCCATGGCCCAAATAGAACAAGAAATAAAGACAAACTACAAGGATATTCTTCTTGTTAATTGGAGTGTAAGATGCATTGATTAACACTGTATATTAGTGTCTACATTAGAATGTAGCCTTACCTCACCCACCCTATAATGCAAAACCCAGGAGTGCCTCTGAGCAAGTGTCCATGCAATCCCCCTTTCCAACCTAAGTACCTCTTGGCAGTATCTATCGTCTTGCTCAAGCCATGAACTCTGTTGGCATTCCCTTGGTATCCTCCTCTCAGGATAGTCTTACAGAAACAACATAGTGAGCAGGGTTGACTTTTGGGAAGCGTACTACATGCCCACATAGTCAGAGTTGGCATTCAAAGACTGTAGGTAAAAGGGCTTGATCCAGTCTTTCGAAGCAATTGCTGGTGTGATACAAAGTCATTTCGGCTGACATCTCATGATTTTGCATAAGCTCTGATTACCAAAGGCATCAATCTGCCTCCAAGTCATTATTCAGTGTCTATTTTACAGCCATATAGTAAGACATGGAGCACCAGCAACTTTAAGATCTGGATCTTTGTCCATCTGCACAGACATTGATAATGACATATACTCGTGCTAAGCGAGTCCATCACACCTTAGGCCAAGCCAATTCACCTGTGACTTCTTGACAAGATATGCTGTTTTTCTGTCCTACACTACCAAGGTACAGCACTGTCTCCAGGATTGCGAGTTTCAAGTTTGCAAGAGTTTGCGATAGGGACCCCAAAAAATTGATTTTTATTGAAAACTGAAATTGTGATATGACCCGAAAGGAAAAGGAAAAACCTGCTAAAACTGGGTTTTTTCACACCTTGTTGTGGTCCTTGATTTCCATTCTCGTTCTTACCCACCCCCTGGGCCTTTCCATTGGCCGCGGGAAGCATGGTGAGTGGGATCCGGGCAGCCAGGCGCATGTGTGCGAGCAGCCCCAACCGCACGCCGGGCCCGAGCAGCTGATGGGCGGCTGATAATGGTGATGGTGATGATGAGCGTCGGCGGCACGGCCCCCACATCAGCGCCACCCAAATGGCACCTTCATCGGGGCCAGTGCATGTGTGGCTGTGCCCATCGTGGTCCCAGGCTCCTCAATCTGCCAATTCCCACCTTTCACATGTGTGGGACCTCTTTCTTTTCTTCCATCTTTTACTTTTCAAAAAGAAGAAATGGAAGAAAGGAAAGGGGTCCCATGCAACATGTGGAAAACAAGAAAAAGAAGAGATGGAAGAAAAGAAAGGGGTCACGTGCAACATGTGGAAAACAAAAACTGGCAAACTGAGAAGCCTAAACCCACAACAAACAGCCACTCACACACGAGCCAGGACAAAAACACCGTTCAGGCGGCGCCATGCAAAGGCCACGCCGCCAACACTCATCATCACCATCACCATCATCAGCCGCCCACCAGCTGCTCGGGCCCAGCGCACGGCCGGGGCCGTCCGCACAAGATGTCAACAGTTTTCAATTTTCCCCATAAGAATAATGGTTCAAAGTTTGCGATTTCAATGTTTGTGACCCGCAACGTCAACCTATTTATCGCAAACTTGGAGACAGTATATGAAATTTTCCAAGATAGCAATGTCCTTGCCACATGCATGAACAGACTGTACTGTTCCATCTAGCAAGCTTCCAAACACCTGTACCTTGGTAGTCCCAGGCTTTGCCTCCTTGTGCAATGCCTTGAAAATTATCATCAGAATCTTCAGTGACTGCAAGGATCATTGCAAAATGGGCAAAAGCAAAGCCTTGGTTTTGCCAACAGATGCTCCATAATGATTTTGATCCACAACTTTGCGTAATTAACAGTCTCCTAATGTTGAAAAGTGATTGCCAGACAACAGTCAAGACCACATGCAACTCATGGGTCATGGTCTAGCCTCCAGTTTTGAGCAGCTCTGTTCTATTGTTGCAAATACCAACTGCCTTTCCACCCCTCAACTTTGCTGCAGCCACTCTGACCTCATCAAGAGAGGGTGTGCTTTTGTCAATGGATGGATCAATATCTGCCAGGGACAAAGGCTAAAACTGGTTCACTAACAGAGTGGTAGATGAGTGGAACAGGCTGGGCAGTCATGTTGTGAGTGCCAATGCAATAGATTAGATAAGTTTGTCGACAGTGATGTTAGGTGGGGTTAAGTTCACAGGAGCTGCCTTGCACAGGCCTATCAGCCTCTTGCAGACTCCTTAGGTTCTTATGTTAATTTGCAGTCCAGCAGTTGGAGCTTCATGCTCGGAGGAACCAGCCTATATAACTGCCCAAAGTGTACTCAGCCTAACGAACACTACCTATATATATCTAGCATGAAGCAGCCATCAGCTGTTCAGTTATCACTCACTTGAGAGGGAGGCTGTGAGCGGAGCTTCTTGAGGGCTCAGTAAGTAGGTCAGATGCCATTTGGACTGAAATGGCCAGTGTCCTCTCCTCAGGAGAGCTCAGGTCCTATATCAATCCCGAATCCCAGCAATCCTAGCAGCATGACTTCTCAATATTCACCAATGTTCTCCCCAAGGCAAAACACTACTTGATCTCAGGCACTCTAGTGTACTCTTTTGGAGCTTGAGAAGTTTCACTTTTGAAGATATCCCACAATTTAACAAGAGTAAGGTTATGGTATTTAAAAGGACAAGAGAGCAAACCATTGATTTTGCTAAGCCATACAAAGTTAGAGTAGAGAGCACAACGAAGTGTAGGATATGGCTAGGGGAAGAGAAACTGGAAGAGGTGACTGAGTTTAAAGATTTGGGGGCAGTTTTATGTAAGCATGGCAGTATGGAAGGTGAGGTTAGGGAAAGAGCAGTGAAGGGCAGACAGGTAGTAAGTGCATTGGAGAGAGTTATGAGAGGAAGAAGTGTGAGCATGTGGGTAAAGAGGGGCATAAGGAACAGTATTATCCTGCCAATTCTGTCGTATGCATCAGAGACATTGACATGGAATGCAGTATATCAATTGAGAATACATGAAGTGGAAGTATGGTATACAAGAGGTGGATGTGGTGTTTCAGGATGGGAGGGAGAAAGTAATGAAAGTGTGTATGAGCGGTTTGGTATAGGTGTGACAGCAAGGGTTGTTGTTGAGTGGTCAAATGGATGAAGCATGGTACACTGAGAGGGTTTGGGCACATGATTAGAAATGAATGAGAAAGAATTTATGCAGTGAATGTATGAGGTAAGGATTGAGGGAGGGGGTGTCAGGGGAAGACCACCAATGAAGTGGATCAATAGGGTGAGTGAGTGTACTGGGGCAAGAGAGTTGGAAGTAGCAGGATTTAGTGTGCTGAGAGGGAGTGCCGGAACAGGGAGGGATGGAGACACTTCTGCCACAGCCACCCCCTGGAGGGAAGTTCTCATGTGGGAAGAGGGCATCAGAGATGATAGATAGACAGAAGGCAGGGTGAATACCAGGCTAGAATACACTTGAACACTTTTAACAGTAGCAAAGGGTACAAAATATATAATGTAAACCAATATGGAGCAGTGGTAGTGCCATAGTATAGTATCAGGCATTTCACTGACCATTCCTGTGCCACAATATGGTATTTCTACATCATATATCTTATGGTGTTTGAATAATTGAGATCTAACAATTTGAGACAAAAAAATAGTATTCAAGAGGTTTGGTAAAGCAGTCAACAGATGTTTGAAGTTACCCTGTAAATCATCAATGCTCTTTAATCTTAATCTTTTATTCTTTATAATGCCCAGTGCTGAACACATAGCTTATGGTCTTGCAGTACACACGACTCAATTTACTTTTATTTTCAGGTGTGGCCTGCTGTTCAGATCATCAACTTCTCCTTTATACCCCTCCACCATCAGGTGTTGGTGGTGCAGGTTTTTGCTCTCTTCTGGAACACATACTTGGCATGGAAGACAAATAAGAGCCCTACATTTTCAGAGTCCCACTGAATTTCATGTCACCATACATGAGTTAGAAGGGTATAATTACCTCATCCTTTTTGAGTGTTTTGTGTGCAATTATTTTTTTAGCCCTTTTTTTAAGAAACTTTGAAGGTTGACAGTCAGACTATAAATAAAGGTGTTCTAAGAAACTTTTTAGTACAGAAGCCCCCCACCGTTCACGGCCTCACTGTTCACGGATTCGTTTATATGCAGGTAGGGTATTTGCGACACCCCCCGCCGAACGCGGATGAAAACTCGCGTATACGCAGTCTGTAGCACTCAGCTCGAACATTGCGCAATGTAAACGAAGAAACCGTCCCTGGGGCTGGATCTTGGACTGGATGTACAGGACTGTCTCTTTCTAAAGGAAACTTACTTATTTTTGCTTTTTAAACATCAAAATTCGATTTAAGTGTCATATTCATGCATGGAAAGCCACAATGGTATTCACACTACGTATTTCCCTGTGGGTTTGACGTTTGGTTGACAGGATCATGGTGGTCAAGAACCAGTTATCCTACGTGCACTATAGTGAAAACTCATTGATCTGGGACACAGAAAACATAATAAAACTGGAATAACTTTATCTCTTTCCCTCCCAAACAGAACATTACAGTGTTAAAGCATAAGCGAAATAATCCTTAAGTATGATACACATAGATGCTTTTCGGGTCTTTCAAGCTTGGCAACGCTGTCCCTGCACTAATAACGATATTCAGTTAAAGTTATTGTTAAAACCATCAATTAGGGATGTTTTATGCAATAGTTATGGGTCAGGAAACGGAATATACTATGTGCTAAGTACGATGATCTGGTAACACTGGTGTACCCAGAGCAAAACAAACAAATTGTTTGTTTTGCTCCACCGTGGCCGCCATCTTGTTTGAAACAAGATTTTGAGGAAAAGGATGATCACCCATTTTGAGGAAACTGCAGACATCTCTCCTTCTTGAGGTTCTGGGCCTCTGGCAAGGTAGAATTGTCAACTGCAATATTTACAACTATTTGGTCAAAGAATCAGTCAGGTGATAGGTGAAGCTATGCAAAAATGCCACTATATTGGACAAGGACATTGGCCAGTTACTCGTCCGTAGATTTTCCGCGCTGGGCTGATAGGATTTTCCACCAAATTTAGTGGAGAACCCACTCAATTGGCAATCCTGTGTTGTGAGAAATAGTGTTGGAACACTCTCATCCGTGGGAGATTTGAGTGTGGCTGAAGCTCGCAGCGAACGTTTAGCACCACCAGCAAATACGCCTAACGCTCGCTGCAGGCGTTTAGCAATGAAAGGGTTAAATAACACAACTAACCATCACATCAGACAATTAAGATCACCAGGAGAGTGGCAATAGTAGCTTAAACACAAGATATGTAGGGAAAAACAGAGCCTACATTACCCCTTGCCTGGACGTGAGTGTTAAATTATTACAGTCCAAATTTAATTTGTGATTTATGTGTATGTAAAACTATACAACAATGCTATCCTTTTTTTTTTTTTTTTTTTTTTTTTTTTTTTTCGATTGAGATGGTAGAATGAAACCTTATTTTCCCTATTTGATTAGTCCCGTCGATCACTGTTTCACAGATCACGGAAATCTCGCGTAACAAAATACTCGTGAACGGCGGGGGGCTTCTGTATCTGGCATTCCAATGACAGTTGTTTTGCATTATGTTGAGCTGCATCTTGTTTGCATCTTTATCAATCATCCTTATCTTCATTGCATTGTGACAGGTATAAACTTGTTACCCGATGAACACGGGGCTTTATTTATGCTCTATTTGGGATAACGGCTTACATACCCAAGTTTTGTGAGAGAAGAGTGAGCATCTTAGGCCATATGCCACCTATAAAATACATTTAAATAGGTAAGTCAAATGGGTTCATGAATTAACAGGTAGTCCTTGAGTTCTGATGGGTTTTGGTTCTGACACTTGAAAATAAAAAAATATTATTCAAATGTCCTGCCACAGATAAAGCAGTGTTCCCCATTTACCCCATCTCTGTCCTCATGTACTTGCCTCACCCCAGCCCTGCAATAGGTTGACCTGGTAGCCATGCAACATTGTGCATCAATATGCAATGAATCTACCAAGTTTTCCTGCTGTTACATGTCATGTCGGTATAGAAACATGAATTATATAATTGTGAATATGTTTGCCATGTTTGGCAGTAATGTAATGGTGTACTGGAGTCAGTGCCATATTAACCTGTAACGTCTTTTTTTCCAAGCCAACGCTACATTCCTTCTGACGGCCACTGTTTAGATGGTAATGTGGTAGCGGGGTGGTCGTCTGGCTATTTCCGAGCGGTTGTCAATGATGTTGAGACAAGCCTCAAGACAAGTGAACACTCGTTCTGGGTTTTAGTGCGGTAATGACGGAAGGTGGGTGGATTCCCGTGTGAACCACTCTGAGACAATGTTTAGTTAAGGGGGAAGTGGTGATAATGTGCGTGTGTGGGTGTGTGTTCAGTAATGCCCAAATGGCAGGTTGACAGGCTTGAAATTATAGCACTTACAGTAACTTAATCACTTTTCTTATGTATAAATATAGTTACGGGCCCTGGGCGGTTAGCGGAGTGACAATTTTTAAATGAATACATACATATTACTGAACCTAACTAACTATCTATCAGGGAGATTGGGGAACATTTGAATGCTTATCTGTGTTGACGACCCTTGAAGTGCTGACTGGTGCAGGATGGAGGAAGGCACTGGGGCGATTGAGGCGCCGGCGGGGGGGTGGAGACTGCCAGGGCTGGCAACTGCAGCAGCGTTGTTGACGAGGCGTGGTTGAAGAGGCCTAGGTTGGGTGGTTTACGACGGCAAGGCTGGTTTAAGGCGTTGTTGAAGAGGCTGCTTCTGCCGTGCTTTTGTTTTGCCTCGCCTTGCTGAGCTTTGCTGTGCCTTGCCTCGCCTCTGCCGTGCTTGCGGTGGTATTCACAGGGCTGTGATGGACGGTCACGCCAACCTCTTAACGTGCGTCCCTCACCGCTCGTCAGTCTCGCTCTCTGCCTCTCACTGTCTGCCTGTATCTCAGGGTTTCTGTCTCCTCCCTGGCTGCCCTCTTGCTGTGGTGGTGCTCGTCTCCTCACTGCCCGTGCTTCTCCCTGCCCTTGCCTGCTCGCCTGGTCTTCTTGCATAGCTCCTCCCCTTCTTCACGTGACTTCTTATTTGCGCACTCAACTTCCCCCGGTGTACTCCCTGACCTCGGCATTACAACTCGATAATCTATCGCTAGCTAACTAATAATCATTCTAGGGTTCGAGACTGGAGATGAGGGATTTCAGAACAGTCTTTCATCCATTCACACCCTCATTCACGCCAATAATCTCTACTTATCACACACACTCGTTCACCCGTCCACACATCCGCTCACTTGCTCGTTTGTTGTAATAGATAATCATTCACTCACTTGCATTCCATACCCATTCACTCATTACACATTTGGATCGTTACAATGAGGAAATGATGGTGATGATGATAAAAGCAAACAATGGTGATGATTGTGATGATATGAGAAGAGTGCACATTTGGACCGTTACAAACCCATGGCAGGTCACCTAGGCTTCAAGCTTTTTTGGGCCCCTCGACATCCCCCTCCCCGTTTCACGCTCTCTTTTCGTACAATTTATTACACTGAATTACAAATGAAGTAACAAAGAAAATTATATCATCTTATCAGAGAACCTTTAATTAGCATAAAGCAAAACAATACCAAAATACATGTTCTGAACCATAAAGTTAAAACATATATGGGCCTACTAATGTATGTCGCTACTTAAACGTTTTTCTCGTTAATCTTTCAACAAACTCATCCAGAATATTGTTCAACTTCAATTTCCAGAGCACAGACAATTCTATATGCATTACTGCCAAATGATTGAGCTTTTCACAGTGGTGGAGCCAGGAAATTTTTATTGGGGGGGGCTGAGGAGGGGCTGGGGTAAAATGTGAAGGGGCTTCACAAAATGTCATCAAAGTGAAGAAATAAAATATATAGACATGTGTAAGTACGTAGTTAACATGGCAGAAAAGAATGATTCTATATGAAGTTAATACAATCTGAGGAAGAATAGTAGAAGTTAGAGCATGGCAAACAGCCCAAGAACTTTAAATCAAGATGTTACTTTAAAACTATGTGCCTGTTCTGGTGATTGACAGCAAATGTGTCTATAATAGCATCAATGTTCAGCTGTTTGGCCCTCCTCGAATTAATTGATATTACAGCAAGGTTGCTGGTGCGGATGTTGCCACTGCTGTTCCTCAAGTATGTCTTGAGGAGCTTCAGACATGAGAAGCTCCTCTCACAGGCGGCTGAGGTGACAGGGAGGGTCACTGCAATGCAGACAAGTTTATGCAGATCCATGAAGGTGTCCTTGTATGGCTCCAGATGGCTGCGAGCTCCAGTGGTGTGGACACTTCCTGGCCCTTGTCTCTCTTCCTAGCTATGAGTCTTTTCAATTGGTGGACCTCCACTGCAAGATCATCCTCTGCCACTTCATAATTGGCTGCCATTCCTGACAGCGCTTCTTTGTCCAGAAATGAAGTATGTTTCGGGTTCAAGGCAGTAGCACCCATCAGAACATTGCAGGCATTAGATGAGAATTGCCTGGTCAGTTCATTGAACATTCTATCTCTGATGGCATAGAAGGTCTTTCTCCCGGCATGTGGTGGTGTAGCTCCATCTCTCTGACCTGTACTAGATGTTATGATGAATTCATCCAGGTGTCTGGGAGCAGATCGTTGTCTACCCAGACGCTGAGTCTCCATGCGTATCCCAACTGCCTTGCACAAATCCTCAGCAGCCTCCTCTAACTCCTTCCAGGCAGCTTCAGTCCTCATTAGGCATCCTCATCATCCTCATCAGGCAGCAATATTGGTGGGGCTGAGTGGGGGCTTGGCTCATTATTGGGGGGGCTCCAGCCCCCCCAAGCCCCCCCTTGGCACCGCCACTGGCTTTTCCTCTTTCAGAGTGGATCCCAGGTAATTTTTAATACGTTTCATTGCAGAAAAAAGACCTTTCTCCAGAACAGTTTGTGACGAGAAGTGACAAGTATATACGTAAACAAATGTACATGTTTGGAAAAGTACTGCATTTCATTGTTAATAATGGTTTGAAGCATTCTCAAAGCAATAAAGCTTCCCTTATTTTCACCTTTTTGACTAGCCCACACATCAGATTCAGGTTAATTCATGTACTCTTGGAAATGAACAATTTCCTCAGAGAAGCTGGTATTGAGGTCTTCTGGGTAGGTTTTTACCAGCCTCTCTGCCACATCCCTCAGCTGGTCACCATTTACCAAGGATATTTTTTAAAGGCAGCCAAATTTACCAGAGGCAGCATCATATGTTTCCAGCCTCTTCTGAAGTTCTGTTTAACGAAAGTGATCGATCATGGGAAGAAACTATGACCTTAAAATTTTCCCTCCCTGAAAAAACTACCTTCAGATTGCCATTGTTTTGTCTGAGCTTCACACTTCTTTGTTTCTTTCTTTGGGTATCTTCTTTGTACACCGGCTCATTTTCAAGACCAATTTTGATCTTCCCTTTCTCCTCAAACTCTTCAAAAGCATCTCTTAACCCTTTCATTGCTAAACGCTAGCAGCGAACGTTAGGCGTATTTGCTGGTGGTGCTAAACACGCTGCGAGCTCCACCCGCACTCAAATCTCCCGCGTATGAGAGTGTTCCAACACTAATTCTCACAACACAGGATTGCCAATTGAGTGGGTTCTTAACTAAATTTAGTGGAAAATCATATCAGCTCAGCGCGGCAAATCTACGGATGAGTAACTGGTGGATGTTCTTGCCCAATATAGTGGCATTTTTGCATAGCTTCACCTATCACCTGACTGATTCTTTGACCAAATAGTTGTAAATATTGCAGTTGGCAATACTCCCTTGTCAGAATCTGAAGGAGTGATGTCCGCAGTTCCCTCGATATGGCTGATCATCCCGCATGCACTGACATAAGTGTTAACATTCAACACTCCCTGAACGTGCATATACGTTTGCAAGTGGGGCATACATAACCGACTCCTATAGATCTGGACCTCCTCTTTCCAATGGGGATAGTCGCGTCTGCACCACGCGCAAGGAAAGGGTTAAAATGGCGACATAATTCTTTGAAGAACATAAAAGCTTCACGGCTTTGTTCAGGTCCATATTTGTGCTCTGCAGCTTTATGCTTGTCTGGTGAAACCTTTCCATACGACAGACCAGAACACCAGCAAGATGCAATTTTCCAAGGTATTCAACTTGGATAAAATATCCCTTGCCTCGTGTTGTGCGTTGGCTGTTTCATCCAGGTTTTCTGTAAATTGCTGTGAAACCATCCTTATTTTTTCATATCCACTGTTGAGTGCCTTTGAAGCATCGGAGTGGGCAGCCCATCTAGTGTCACTCAGGTGTTTGACAACAGGCAGGCCATCAAGGGCAGTGACTAACAGTTCCCATCGATGAGTTGATGCTGTGAAGAATCAGTAGACATTCTATACTAATTCAAAAAATTTGTAAGCAGTAGAAATGTTGTCCACAGCAGAATGGTCAATTAAGTGAAGGGAATGGGTGAAGCAAGAAATAAAGTCAGCAAGAGGATTCTTTTCCTAAATTTTTGCTTGCAGTCCCGAGTATTTGCCACTCATGTTTGATGCATTATCATATGATTGGCCTCTACAGTCACTAACTTAATCTGATGTTTTCTAAAAAAAGTGCAAATGCTATGCTCGAGCTCTGCAGCACCGTGACACCTCATCTCAATAAACTGCACAAACCTTTCAATAGGCTGACTATCAAGGACATATAGGAAAATGCAACACAGCTCATCTCAATAAACCGCACAAACCTTTCAATAGGCTTACTATCAAAGACATATCGGAAAATGCAACACAGCTGTTTAGAGTGACTTATATCAGGGGTTGAGTTGACAAATTGAGTAATATTTAGCTATCTTGATTTCCTCAGTAAAGTGCTCAGTACTTCTCCCTAAAATAGCTATGAGTTGGTCACATGTAGTGGAAGACAAGTAAGAAACTGACCCCTTCCCCTTGTTGCTATACTTTTCTATGTGCACAGCTTTAGCATAAACGCGCTCAGCTTGGCACTGGTCAATCACCAGTGAATTCACAAAGCCAAACGCTTTTGCCCTTTGGCACAATGTCATCGTAGCATCCCTGCGGGCTTTATTGCTCTCATGAGCCACCATTCGCTGTGTGGCATTTTTCCAGTCGCAGAAGCCACATCTGGAGAAGGCACTATCTTCTGGTGAAAACAGCTTGCATTGGAAGCAAAATGCTTTGCCTGTACTTGGGGAATAACAGAGCCAGTTTCTCTTCTTCTTCTCTCCCTTTGGCAGAGAACAGTAAAACATGGACTTGCAAAAATATCTTATTTGTTTTCCATCTATTTGAATAGAGTTAATAATGCTTGCAGTTTCATTGAGGCAGTCACCACTTTCCTTCCTGCACCAGCAGGTAATCACGCATCTCCTCTGTTAAGTCTTGCCACAAACCATTAAATTGAATAATTTATATATATATATATATATATATATATATATATATATATATATATATATATATATATATATATATATATATATATAGATATAGATATATATATATATATATATATATATATATATATATATATATAGATAGATAGATAGATAGATAGATAGATAGATAGATAGATAGATAGATAGATAGATAGATATAGATATAGATAGATAGATAGATAGATAGACAGATAGATATTCCATAAATAGGTAACGTACAGACTAAGAGTGAGATAGATCACCCTGCACAGGACATCGTTAGATGTGTAAAAAATGGGGGGCCCTCTGGGCCAAACCACAGGGCTCAAGGAGTCGATAGACTATAATAAACGTAGCTAGTTCTATTTTCTACTTTTTATCAGTATATTACCAATTTGTGAAGTTATTCAAAGGGGGGCATCCAGGGGGGCACAACCCTAAAATGGGTGGGACACGTGCCCCCGGATAATTCCAACACTGCATGGGCCCCTCCTTTTGGTGGGCGTGGGCCCCTGCTTTTGGTGGGCCCCTAGGCTTCAGCCTAGTCAGCCTTATGGATAATACAGCACTGACCGGAGTGTATTATGATTCATGTAGACGAATATGCTTGTGAACTGTAATGCCATATTGTGAAGTTAGGAGCGGTCATCACTGCTTAAGTTGGTTCACCCATTGGGTCATCAAATCAATGTTTACTTTCTGCCACAATAAAAATCACTCAAAATATCCCTGATGTATTTTTTCTGGTAAAACCTACCATAAGTCTCGGGTAATACTCCCTTGCCAGAATCTGAAGGAGAGATGTCCTCAGTTTTCTCAATATGGCTGATCATCCCGCTCGCACTGACATAAAGTGTTAACATTCAACACTCCTTGAACGTGCATGTACGTTCGCAAGAGAGGCATACATAACCATCTCCTATAGATCTAGACCTCCTCTTTCCAATGGTGTTTTTGTTTTTTAGCTGTGATGAATAGTTTTTGAGATACAGAGGTTAACCCATAAACTGGGCAATTAAGATTTGGGAATAGCTCCTGGGTGCGCAATAAATGGCAAAACAATAACCTGGTGGAAAACAATTTTTAGTATTACAACACCTAAGAGAGACATGTTAAGCACCAAATAGTGCAACAAAAAATAATAATTCACTTAATGTGGCAATGATGGCGGGATAAAGGTTGCGGATATGAAGTGACCTTGAGAGCGCTGGTAGTGATGCGTCGAAAACCAGCTGAGTACTAAGGAGTTAAAGGGAAATAAGTGCAAGAAAATATGTATTCCCTACTTCATTTAACTCTGATTTTCGTATGTGTAATTTTACATTATGGTTACAATTTTATGCTCGTGTGATGCAGAATTTCCTCAGGAAGATGATAGTGGTCTCAGTTTTTCGTAAAAATGAATGTTGGGGTCAGGAAACAGGGTGAGAGTGAGGTGTGTGAAGTCGTCGGTTTGGGCAGACGACGAGGATGGGGCGGGGCTTAATTAGGCTCGAGGAAGGGACAGAGCTTATCGAGACGCCAGCCAATCATCGTCCAGGACGAGATATGCCGTGAACATTTCTATTTATATTTTTTATTCACCGACAATTGCTTCATAGGGTATATAACGAAAAATCTACATCTTATTTTATTTTATTGTAGTAGTTTATAACATAAAAAACATCCGAGAGGTCCTAATAAAAAAGCTCATTTCAAAATTTGGTTCTTTCACGTTCTATGAGAGTGACGATACCTCTCTATACTTGCCTTGACCCAGCCTGGGTGCTCTCGGGAGCAAGTACGTTCACACGTGGGAGGAGCAGCCGGGAGCATCAAGACGTAAACTGCTAGTAAATGCAAGGGCATGAATTCATCCCAGACACCCCAAAAGGCTACTACCATATATTAAAACCACAATGAGTTTGGTCCGTTAGCCTAATATTGTAGAAATACTTTAAGTAAACGAGTTTTATCATAAGTAGCATCGATTGATTGATTGATTGTTTATTGTTGCATTTAATAACAAAGGAGAAAGGAGGAACATGCCATCCCAACCCCCAGGCATTACATAGTGATTATATAATACACGAAAATAATCGTTCCTTAACCCTATACTTCCCAAGTTTTCCTTTTTTTGAGAAAAAAATAATGTTGCTGTTCTTTGCATTTGTTTCCATCAATAATATCTAATCATTTTGAATTTTTCATCATATTACATATATTAAATGATACAGAATTAGAGGACTAATTCGTCCATATGGGCACAGTGAATAATGGGTAATTTCTTAATAAAAGAAAACAAGTATTTCTACATTCAAGGTAAAGTCGTCTTTGACTTGATTAAGTGTTTATTTTTGTTAAACAGTGGTTACAATGTACATATAAAGCAGTTTTGATGTCATTTTGCATCAAATACTGATATAGTAAAAAAATAACATTTTCAATTCCTTGACTAGAACTGAACTAGAAATTCATTGTAAAAAAATAACATTTTCACTTCTTTGACTAGAACTGAACTAGAAATTCCCTGAAAAAATTAATGGATATTCTTATTATGAAAAAAAATAATAAGTTCCATTTCCCTTTATCGCCTAATACAGGCATTATCTAACGAGTATGAAATTGTACAAAACAGTTTTGCTTTCCATTCAGGCAAAGGTTTACTTTGCATTTAGAGCATGTGATATTTGTTTTTCCACTGCATCCTTTCCTCTTACACATCCTTCTTTGTTCCTCTACAGCAGGCCAGTGGCCAACACTGTCATATCTGATAGGATGATCAGGCAATGCTTGAGGCCTACCAGCTTTTTTCACTTTGGGTCCTGCATCAGTAGCATCTGAAAGAGATGGTCTTCCTCTTTTGCGATTTAATTCTTTGCCTCCCTTTATCAGGGAAAATGCTACTTTTATTTTGAAAAATGCCAGAGGAATTACCTCTGACTTTGGTAGCTTGAGGTGGAGAGCATCCCTTCTATAGAGAAGCCAGCTGTTGACAATCACCATGTCAATCATGTGAAAGATCAAACGGTGGTAATATTTTTTTGCTCCAATGTTGATTCTGTACAGAGCAATTAGACAGTCTGCCAGATCCACCCCTCCCATTTCTTCATTTTCTAGGTTGATTTCTTGCGCATATTCTTGATCTCTTGCACGTAGCCTGTCAATCTGTCTGCCATAAAATGTAGTCGACGGGATATCTGAAATAGAAACCAACGATAATAATACAACAATATAAATAAATAAATAAATAGATAATAATAAAATAATAATAATAATAATAATAATAATAATAATAATAATAATAATAATAAACTCTAGGCTCTATGAATGACAATGATATAGTACATAACAATAGCCTACAATATAATATGTATCAACAATAGATTATAAATATATGTACATTTTCTTTATCGAGTAGGTATAATAGAAAACGGAACGTGATGTTCCCAACTGGACGAACTCGTCTGCTAAACTAATACTATTGTATAAGCTACAAACTTTATCTAACTCTGATTTTATACATACTACACCTAAGTATAACTATTCAACAACTTCTCTGATTTTTTCTATATGCAAAACTTACTTGATATTTCATCCATGTGGTCATAAATGAGAGCGCCTGCAGCAAAATCAGGCACGTCCACCTCCCTCAATTCTCAGGCGCATACTGAGCTGTAAACAATAGAAAGTGGGCGGAGTCACGTGTGGCGGGATGCACAAATACCAGACGAATTCGTCGGCTTGGGAAACAAGATCATATATGCAGTGTATTGCCCATAGAGTCCTGTTATAAATTACCGGACGAATTCGTCCGGGTGGGAAGTATAGGGTTAATTACCTCCATCGATATCTCGCAAAGAGATAAACATTTCCCGCAATGTTGCTGCCACTCTCTCAAAAGTTGTTTTGGGCAGACTGCCTCTTGTAGAGCTTATCTTGTGGGTCCCACAAGTGTCGATGCTGCCTCACTTCCTCTAGCAATGCCACCTCGGCCTCCCGGCTCCAAATCTTGTTATCTGCATCTGTCATTTCTTGTTTTATTGGCGCCGACATGTTTACCCAGCCGCCAGTCGGCAATACAAGACGGACACGCTCAGCTGCCAGACCCAGACCCAAAATGTCCCCCCCCTGTTCCCCCCTCTACTGCGCATGCGCCGACCCGTGTTGGCCCGCCCCATTTCAAGGGGGGACCAGCTGGCCCGCATCTACTGCAGACTGATCGGTCCCCCCACGAGACATCGGTCCGCCCTCCTTATTCTGTCATTTACTTGCCTGTTATTTTCCACTGTGTATAACGATTTTTTTTTTTACTCATATCTGAACATACTATCTGTAATATACAACAGGATATAACGGTATAAACTCTAAGAGCCCAGGGTCAACCTGGAACTGGGTTCCAGGGCTGGAATTGAGAAGAGTGCCCCGCGGCTCTATAATGAGTTACCCGGGGATGTTAAGAACAGTGACAGTCTGGCAATCTTCAAGAAAGCGCTGAAGACTCACTTATTCACTAAGTCCTACGACTTAACAAATATGAGGATTGAAGACAACTTTAGGTGCTAATATTACTGTTATAATGTTAGCGGCCCTGTGGAGCGCTGCTGCGACGGCGGACCGGGGCCTGAATGCTCATCAACGGTATCAAAACGTACAACTAAAAGCCTTCAGTAAATTGGTTTCCCTTCTTTCTGTATCACTTGTTGGGGTTATTTCCTAGGCGAGACTGCTGCCACATTAATAATTATGGTCACCAATCCTTTACAAAATACCTTTATATGCTCTAGATTAATATTATGAAGACTGTAACAACTCCCTTAGGTTAGTATGTTTTGGGAGGCGCCCACCCAGGTTACGTTAGGATAGGCTTCCCGACCCCAAATTCCACATGATGAGGCGGGGGCTCTAGGAAGCCAGCACTCTGCAGATGCGCAATCAACGTAATAAAATTCATAATATTAAAGATGAAGAGCTATAGTCCATGTAGTGATATTCTAAAAGCTTTACCCCTATATGATGAGCTAGTGCTGATTTAAATAGATAGAGACTGAAGGATGACCAGGGATTCTGAGAGGCTATTTTGTACAGGTGGACTCTAGTGGGTAGATCAGGAGTTAGAACAAATAGGTCTGAAGGAGCGATTGCAGATTTATTACGAAAGATTTGCCAGTACTTGATTATGTTCATTATTGTGTGTGGGGGATAGTTTATTTTTGGGGTCTGGGGGGGCACACATATTACACAACTTATGGTTCCATTCACTTAAATTTAAGCACATATAAATAAATTTTATTATCAAGGATACATACAACAAGTATATTTTTCCAAATATAATATAGATACAAGGATATAGCGTTTTTTAGACCTTTACTCACTATGCTTCCATTCACTTTACTCTCTTATGCTTCCATTCACTTAAATTTAAGCACATATAGATAAATTTTATTATCAGGGATACATACATTTTTCCAAATATAATATCGATACATGCAAGGATATAATGTTTTTTTTTTATTCCTGGTGCTACTTACACATATGTATCCTTAGTTGTATAATTAATCACACTCTGTACTGTCTGGGGGTTTGGACGGCATGCTCCTCCCTTTCATGGCATGGCTCAAACCGTTTCTGATCTTGTAGCAAGACAAAACACACACACACACTCAGGAGGGCAGGACTGTCGGCCTTTCACTGCCGCAGGATCACATACACATATAGGAGGGCAGGATTGCTAGCCTTCTGCTCCTGCTGGGAAGATGAGGTCACAACTTCATGGCTTACATCCTGTACCTATTGTATACAGGTAAGATACCATACTAAAAAAAGGGTGCGGCTGCTGAGGTGAGGCAGGCGAGCTCGGGGCTCGAGGGCACCGTTGCCAGATTATCGTACTCCAGAGCCGCGTAATTACCGGTTTCTGGCTATAACTGTTGCCAACAAGCACCAATAATTAACCATTTAAACGATATCCATATATGAAGGCAGTTATTTGGGTGATGAAAGCAGTTTATTGGGTCGGAAATCGGCAAACATAAAAGGCTGAGTACGACAATCTGGCAACGTTGCTCGGGGGGGGGCGGTTTTTCCAGTGTTTTGGAGTGGGCCGAGTAGCGCATATAAACACAGGTCGGCGCATGCGCAGTCCGCCCCTGCTGCCTGTAGAGTCCCTCATAGAGTCCCGACAACCTAAGATTTGGACGCCATTATTGGCCCTGTGTTTTCGCCGCGCTTTTCAAACACTAGCACACGGTCTCGCGGCGAAGACAGGGCCAATAATGGCGTCCAAATCTTAGGCTGTCGGGACTCTATCTATCAAGGGACTCTACAGATCATGACCCAGAAACGGGTTACGCTAATGGAAAAGGCTAAAGTATATAGAGTGAGTTGGGTGTGATTCTAAAGTTTTACCGACAGGTGTAGCTCACCAATAGCTACTGCTCATTAAACTCTTGTAAAACGTCCAGTCTATTAGACTGTGGCCTTGATGAGACTGTGAAATATATCCATTGTGAGTCTGTAATAACAGCTAGAGCCCTGTGGAAGAGATCTTATCTAATAATTTCGGCCATAAGGGCCACAGTTTCCCTCCCTCCATGGAGGTATCTTCCCAAGACGACTGACTGTTAGCACACCTTCGTCTGTCTTCTCATCGGCCTTGCAGTTAAATTATACACTTTGTAGCCTCATGTGACATGTTGCTACAGCCGAAGGCTAGGCAGCAAGGCATTGTTACATTAAAAAGCAGCCGAATCCGCTTCCAAAATAGGTAAAACTATGTTTTTATTACATCAGTTCAAAGTCAGCGCGGTGCTCGAAGGGCCAATAATGGCGCCCAGCAGCCTCTACACAGGGTCGCCAATGTCGGGACTCTCTATATAAAAGGGACTCTAATAACTCCCACAGAGTTAAATACTCTGTGATAACGCCACCTAGAGCGGAACGTATTTTTTTCATATTGACTTTGTTGTTTATTCAGTGTTTTGTCCGAGAAAAGGTACTGAATCCACATCTTGTGTGGAAATAATAATGATAATAATAATAATGATAATAATAATAATAATAATAATAATAATAATAATAATAATAATAACAATAATAATAATAATAATAATAATAATAATTGTTTTATTTCGCCCAGCGGCATATTTAAAAAAAACAAAAAAACAGGACAAGAAAAACAAACGACATCGAAGAGTTGGGTGCGCATATTGAATTAGGCCAAAACAACGTGGCCGTGAAAAATGGAAATAGAGAATAATCAAATTCAATGAGAACTTTTTATTTTTTATTGAGGAGTACCGTAAGGAATTGCGTCATCGGCGGTCAAGGACAGTTCGTGCTCTCTGAAGGCTGGCAGAAGCTGATCGTCGTCTTGGATTGCTGTGACAGTGTGATGAAGGTAACGTTTATAAGGTGTCACTGCTAAGCTTCCGTGGTGTAATGGTTATGAGAGTAGCGTTTGAGTGCACCGTCTGGCAACCATCAGCAGATCCTCAGTGGAGTGCCCCAAGGGTCGGCGCTGGGCCGTGTCTTCTTTCTTGTTTACATAAATTATGTGATACCCGACCTAGATTCACTACCCAGATTTTATGCCAATGATGCCAAACAATACCCTTGATATGAAAAAGGACACATTATGGTTTAACATGGCATTCTTGGCAAAATGTGGATGGTCTTACCAGGATGTCTTACCAAAATGAGCACCACAGGCATGGAGCTCCAAACATGTCAACACACCACAGTATATAGATGATGTAACAGTCTGTGACTAGAAAACCATCCACATGTTTGCCAGGTACCGGTACCGGGGAGACTGGGGGAGTAAACTGCTGTTCAGGCAAGGTCTGGAACTCTAGAAGTAAAGGGGAGAAGCAGAGACGAACAGGACCAAAACTGTAGCTTATGTATAGGGGAAAGGAAACAATAGAGCACCTGATAGTGGCCTGTGACAGGTATGACGAGGAGAGGCAAAGGCTATTGGCATCTGTGGTGGAAATTATTGGGGAAGAGGAGTAGCATAGCAGATTGGAGGAGGAAGACGGAGGAATAAGTACCTTGTTAGGACTATGTGGGAGTAAGGAGGAAGCAGTGAAATTAATACGGTAAAATTCTAGTGTTTGCCCATACTCCCCCCACCCCCCCATACGAGCCTGGGGACCTGGTGGGAATGTGGGGTTTCGGGTGGGGGACACGAAATCCGTCGCATTCGCGTATTTTTTTAGTATGTGGGGAGGGGGGGATAAAATCTCCCTAGTTCTAGGGAAATTCCCTAAATTTAGGGAATTTAACTCCCACCACCACTAAAATAAGCGTTTGTGACGAATTTAGTGTTTCCCATACGAAAACCACACACTCAGTGGATCCCCAAGCTTGTTTTGGGAGAGAAGCGTAGTGAACCCACCAAACAATGCTCACATCACCATCTGGCGTGGCACCAGCGGCCATCTGTGCTCACATAAACGCCTCCACCACACTCATGCCCTCTCTCTCTAGTAGGTTGTCACCTCATCGCAAGGTTTCTCTCCTCCAAGTAGAGTCCGTGGCACCAAACACAGTGTATCTTCATTGTAAAACCACCGGCTAGCCGGGATCCATCCAACAGAATGATCGAATTTCTAGAGGAAAATTATCTAAGCCAAATGGTTTCTGAACCAACTCGACAAAATAACATACTTGACCTTGTTATAGCGACCCAAGATAACCTAGTCAGTAATGTCACGGTAGGAGAACACCTCGGTTCCTGCGATCATAAACTAGTGCGCGTTGACATTAGAGCTCAAACATCGGTGACTGAAAATAAAGTTAAGGTGCCCAATTTCAAAAGAGCCAACTTCAGAAACCGGCGAAAACTAATAGATATGCAACTATCAGATGACGGCAATGCAGAGGACGCCTGGCTAAACTTTAAAATCACTTACTCACTCAGCAGGACACATTTGTCCCTTGTGCGAGAAGCGAATTAACACTAATAAAGTCCACCTTGGTTTAATAGCGAAATTAAACACTCAGTCAAGGAGAGAAAATTGTCTTACAGGTTAAAGAAAGACCAAAGCACGCCCGAAAACATTAGACTTTACAATGATGCAAGGCGGCGAGTAAAAGATTAGTGCATCAGGCAAAGCGTAGATATGAAGAAAATATTGCAGCCAACTGTAAAAATAATCCGAAATCCTTCTTCAGTTACATAAACAACAGAAAGGCGATCAGAAGTGGAATTGGACCTTTAATAAACAGCGACGGTGCACTAGTGACTGACAGCCAACACGTTGCAAACCTATTAAATAATTACTTTTCCTCGGTGTTTAATAATAACAGTCCTCCCACCACCACCACCAACACCAGTACTAATGTAAATCCCGAGCATGCATTGTCTAACTTTGAAATAAAACCCGATGAAGTCCTTAAAGCCCTCAAATCACTTAAAACAAATAAAAGTCCTGGACCTGATAAAGTATATCCAACTCTGCTGAAAGAAACAAAGAGCGAAATACTCTCCTCCTCACAACCGTATTCAATATGTCCTTGCGACAAGGCATTGTCCCTTCAGATTGGAAAAGGCTAACGTGACACCGATTTTAAGAAAGGAGACAAAAAGTACCAGGTAATTACAGGCCCATTTGTCTAACTTCGGTTGTAGTTAAGCTACTTGAGGGCATAATTAGAGACAAATTTGTGATTTACCTTGAAAGCCAATCATTAATTGGGGACTCACAACATGGCTTCCAAACAAAAGATCCTGCCTATCAAACCTATTAACCTTATATAACGACCTCTTTAATTATTATGACGTAACCAAATCACTGGACCTAGTCTATCTTGATTTCCAGAAAGCGTTTGATAAAGTCCCGCATCATAAATTACTTTACAAATTAAAACAAATAGGTATTGACGGTCAGGTAAACCAATGGATCGCGAATTGGTTGAGCAACAGACAACAAAGAGTAGTGATTGACGGATTTAACTCAGAGTGGGCGCCTGTCACTAGTGGCGTCCCTCAGGGCTCGGTTCTTGGCCCAGTGCTCTTCATTATTTACATCAACGACGTGGATGTTGGACTCAATAACCGCATTAGTAAATTTGCAGACGACACAAAGATTGGTAACTCGGTTCTCACTGGCGAAGACAGGCAAAGCCTCCAAGAGGATTTGCACAAAATTTCAGCTTGGTCGGATAGATGGGAGATGCCCTTTAACGTAGACAAGTGCCAGGTCCTTCAAGTTGGAACGAGGACTAAGAAGTTTGATTACGAAATGCGGCGTTAAACTCAAAGCGTTCAATGCGTCAAGGACTTGGGGTCAAAATCGCGTCAAACCTCAAATTCTCACAGCAATGCATCGATGCAGCAAATAAAGCGAACAGAATGTTGGGCTTCATTAAAAGAAACTTTTATTTAAGAATAAAGATGTAATACTCCCGCTCTACAACAGTTTAGTCAGACCCCACTTGGAATATGCGGTACAGTTTTGGTCTCCCCACCATGCAAAGGATATTGCTAAATTAGAAGGTGTTCAGCGTCGGCCAACGAAAATTATCCCTTCCTTGCGCAACAAATCCTACGAAGAAAGGCTTTCTACCCTTAACATGTTCTCTCTTGAGAAACGTCGCCTCCGAGGAAAACTGATCGAATGTTTAAAAATACTTAATGGTTTCACGAATGTAGACAGATCAACATTGTTTATGATCGATGACACTTTGCGCACGAGGAACAATGGCGTAAAACTCAGATGTAGACAAGTAAATTCAGACTGCACCAAATTTTTCTTCACCAACGTTGTAGTGCGAGAATGGAATAAGCTCCCATCATCAGTGGTCCAGTGTAACACGATTGACTCCTTCAAAAATAAGCTCGACCGTCACTTCCTTCAACTTAATATCAACTAGAGTAGAAATGCAACGTTTTGGAGTCTTCTGATTAATGTAAAATCACTTAGGTTTAAGGACAGACCACCAAGTCTGGACCATGGGGTCTGTGTGGTCTGATTTTCTATGTAAATCTATGTAAACACTACTGCGGCTTGTGCAGGAAGTGCAGGCTCTCGAACCTCTTGCCCGAGCTGTTCGAACACGTGAATCCTTACTGACCGGATTTTGAATCTGCTTCACGGGCTCGTATTCCCAGTATATAAGGTGATTGTGGATATTGACTCTGCGCCTCCAAAATACGATAATACGCCTCCATATATCAGTAAAAAAAACAAAGTACTTAAAAGTAAAGAAGCTGAATTAATCCCCTTCCCCCAACGATCTTGGGGGACCTGCGTGAACTCGGGGTATTTGGGTGGGGGAGCATATTTAAACTACTCCAACCGAACTTTACGACCTGGTCTCACATGCGTGGGCTAATGGCTAACTAAGCGTACCATCGCTAACCAAGCGTACAATCGGTAATAGTATTAGGTAAAGGTGCGTGTTCTAAAAAAATAATAACCACGCGTGGTGGACCTGGTCTCACATGCGTGGGCTAATGGCTAACTAAGCGTACCATCACTAACCAAGCGTACCATCGGTAATAGTATTAGGTAAAGGTGCGTGTTCTAAAAAAAAAAATAACCACGCGTGGTGGACCTGGTCTCACCTAGTGTATCATTGCTAACTGGATCGTTGGCAACGCTGCTCATATTGCAATGGCGTTGCCATGTAAACACATCGTCCGTATGTATAATATGCCCTTAAGTACAATATGGAGGCGTAATATCGTATTTTCGAGGTGCGGAGTGATTTTCAATAATTACCTTGCATGGTTTCCGTACGTTGTAAAAAAAAAACGGAATGTATGAAATTTCCCTACATCTAAGTAATTGTAAGGAATTTCCCTACATCTAGGGTATTTTTCAACCCCTCATATCTCAAAAACTATGCATTTGCGACGCATTTCACGTTTACCACCGCATTCCCCGAAGTCTCAATGGCCACCTAGCCAATTTTGGTTGTGAGGGGTGAGTATGGGCAAACACTAGAATAATACCATTAATACCTCACTCAAAAATTTTCTTGGCATGTTGCTGGGAAAAAAGACCTGAGCAGTGAAAGTGGAGTGAAAAGTGTAATAGCGGAAAATAGCAAAGCATATAGGCAAGTAATTCAGGGAAAGAAAAGGACAGAAAACCTGAGTTCAGGATAAAGTGCTTGAGAAAGTGATGTAATACTGAAAAGAAAAGTGTGTAGAAGTGAAAAAAGAAGAAAAGAAGAACGAAAGAAGGACCTAAGAAGCGATACAAAGCGTCACAGGTCAAAAGAAGAAGAAGAAGGAATGCCATGTTAAACCATAATGTGTCCTGTTTCATATCAAGGGCAATAAGTGTTATGTATTATAAAATGGGTTTTAATATTGTTGTATTTATATCCCTTTATCTCACTTCCAACTTTACAAAGTATTCTTCAGATGTCTTATATAATTATGCCCTTTACTAATCATCAGTGCCCCAGGAAACTGTTGGAAAGAATAAATATCAAAACAAGCGATAAATCTTATGAATTTCTATTCCACCCCCCTCCACCACTCCAGCCCACCTACACCCCAAACAAGTCTGGGGACCTGTGGGAAAACAGGGTTTTGGGGGAGAAGGCAAATTGACTGAAACATGGGCCTCCGAAATTTCTTTAAAATAGGGAAAATTCCCTTGTCCCAAAACTAAGGAAAGTTCCCTAAACCTATTGTCTTGTAATCTATTCTAACATAACCCAGCAGCAGCAGACGCCGCTGCAGCTGGTCTGTTGATGAGTGTCGTTCGTGTCATTGGATGACCATCATAGTGGACCCACTACCCCACTGCCGCCGCCCCGCTCCATCCTGTGCTGCATATTTCCCACGGCCCACACCGCGTGTCCAATATATTACTACTCCAACCTAACTTTACATAACCTAACCTTGAAATCCCTTTAATTGGGGAGGGCTTCGCCCCTATCAGCTAAGGAGGGTATCTCTACCTGCCCGTCTTTTCAGTTACACACTTGACACTCAAAAGCTTAGGGAGGGTTATATTTTCCCTAACTTGAGGAAATTTCCCTGTGTTGATAGCATTCCGTTGTTGGATTCTTTCTGTTTTGAACCAGTACAGAATGCCATTTGTTTTGTATTTGGCTGTCTGAATGATCAAGCAGATAAAATTCAGCACAGTCAAACCTTGGTTTTTGTATGCCCCAGTTTTCATACGATTCAGTTTTCAACGAGTTTTTTCGTTGAAAATTTGTCCCAGTTTTCTTACATCCGCTCGGTTTTTGTACAATTAAAAATGGTCCATACCAAACTCGTCCACCTGCCCACGTGGCTCGGGCACTCATTTCCCAGAATCGAGTGCCCATACAAAGCATCCCATGCGATTGTGACTCACAGCCCTGTATGCTCGTCTCCAAACAACATCTTCGAAGGAAAACTTAGCATTTCCAAGGTATCTCCAGACCTCCCTTGAACCTTTCCTTTGTGACATAATTAGGAATTACTATATCATCATTTATGCACGATGAAGTGCTAGTATATTCTCATTGGTGTAAAAAATGTGAATTTCAGTCCACCTTGACCCGAGTATGAGGAAAAAAGTTACAGATACAAACATGTTTATAAGACTGGTGTTCAAACGACAGGGAAGTGACCCCAAATAGGGCCTTGATACCTAAAATTCTTATGGAGGGTGATTCCCTTTCCAAACAATAACCTCTCCTCCTCCCTCTCCCCTCCTCGCCGTCTTTCATAAAGTCTTCAGTAAGGGTAAAAGTGATGATAAATGTTCAATTATCCATTTCGTTAGTCATTTATATATATTTCTCATTATTTTCTGTATGTAGAACTAGATATATATAGTTAGTCTCTCTAAAATGTATTTTTTGTTAATATTTTTGGGTGTCTGGAACGAATTGATTGGATTTACATTATTTCTTATGGGAAATATTGCTTCAGTTTTCGTACATTCGGTTTTCGTCAGACTTTTTCAAACGTATTAATCACGAAAACCGGGGTTCCACTATATTTTGAAATTGTAGTGAGCACATTTTCAAGGCTATCAAACAAACAATCTGTAATATTATGGATTTGTTAATGGTCATCCTAAAATATGTGTAAAGGGCATGACATAACTCCTCTCCCCCCTCCCCCTGCCTCCACCACTAGCGGGCAGTGGCGGTCAGTCAGGGCCAGGGCATGTAGCATGGTACGGTACGGTAATATTTTTCGTAATTCAAACCTTAGAATAATACCGTACCGTAATCCCATACTGTACTTGAAAAGTGACTCTGTACCATACAATTATGGTAAATTACTGTACCTTACCATATTTTCATACATGTTTCTGTACAACAACAGAAAAAAAAAGGCTACGCCCACAATGTCATACATTTACACACAGAAATAAATGCACACATATACACAGGCATTTACACACACACTGTATACACACAAGTACACCACACATATTCACACAGGTACACAAAAACATGTACACACACATGTCTACACAATATACACACATGTACACGCATGCAGATATGTATGCACATACATATACATGTACACACAATGTACACACAAACATGTATACAGATAAACTCACATGTACATGCATACACTTACACATGAACATACATGTATTTACCTAGTTGTAGCTTTGCAGTGCCTGGGCTTACGCTCATGTGGTCCCGTCTCCGTATTTGTATTTGTCCAACTTTTCCTTGAAGTTTTGCACTCTTCGCCGATACTACATCCTCACTTAGTCCGTTCCAAACCTCTATATTTCTATATGTCTCTCAAGCATCTTCCTTTCCTCAATTTTTTACTGTGTCCTCTTGTGCTCCTGGTGTTTATTCCTTCTTTTAGTAGTAACTCATTATCTACATCTTCCATTTTGCTCAATAATTTATAAATTTGTATTAGGTCTCCCCTTTCTCTTCTTTGTTCCAGTGTTGGAAAGGTCCATTTCCTTTAATCTTTCTTCATATGTCAGTCCCTCCAGTTCTGGAACCATTTTTGTTGCCATTCTTTGTAATTTTTCTAGTTTTTGTATGTGTTTCTTCTTATGGGGAGACCACACCACCTCTGCATATTCCAATTTTGGTCTAATCATAGTGGTTATTAACTTTTTCATCATATCCTTATCCATGTAGTGGAATGCTAATCCTATGTTTCTCACCATTTTATACGTATCACCGAATATCCTATTTACATGACTCGGGCTGTTGATTATCTTGTATTGTCACTCCCAGATCTCTCTCTTCATGAACTTTCTTTAATACTTTTCCATCTCCCATTTTATATGTCCATTTTGGTCTCCTTCACTCTTTCCCATTTCCATTACATGACTTTTCTTCACATTGAATTCCATCTCCCATTTTATACTCCATTTCCAAATCTTGTTCAGGTCATCTTGCAGAATTTCAGTCTTTACTGTTTCTAATATGTCTTAGCAGTTTTGCATCGTCTGCAAACAGGCTCATATAACCGTTTACTTTCTCTGGCATATCATTTACATATATTAGGAAGAGTTCAGGTGCCAATACCGATCCTTGAGGCACTCCACTCTCTACAACTCTCCATTCCGATTTTGTGTCCTTTACCACTGTTCTCATCTCTCTTCCTCTTTAGTAGCTTTCCATCCAGTTCTTCATTTCCCCTTTCAAAGCTCCTTTATTCTCCAGCTTCCTTTTTTTTTTTTATTTATTTTTTTTATTTTTTTTATTTAGTTAGTTATTTTGTTATGTGTGTACGCCTGTAGCACCAGTAGCTCTCTTGAGGGGCCTGGATGGAAGTCGGCCCCAGCCCATCATGGCACAGGCAAGTGTTTATAGTGGCGCCATCTTCTCTTGGCTCATGCTGCCCCCTGGAACTCCTTCTTGAGTCACTTGGACGGTTTCCTCTTGAGTCCGGGTTGATGGGTGGTCTTCAGGACAGCATGTGGGTAGTTTTAAGCCACTCGGTAGTGACTGAAAAATCTGAGGTGGTAATGTGGGGATTCGAACCCGTGTTGTCCATCACGCGGTGAATGTGGGCCCAGCACGCTACCACTCAGCCACCGCCTCTATAGTAGTCTTGTCTGTGGAACTTTGTCAAACGCCTTCTTCAGGTCCAAGTAAATGCAATCAACCCATCCGTCCCTCTCCTGTATTATGTCTGTCACTCTTGAGTAAAAGCTCAGTAAGTTTGTTACACATGAGCGCCCTTTTCTGAAGCCATATTGCTTACTTGTGATCATATTATGCTCTTCTAGAAATCTCATCCATTGTTTCTTCATCATTTTCTCACATATTTTACATACTACAACACTGGTCAATGATACTGGTCTGTAATTCAGGTTTTTTTCCTTTTTTTCACTTTTGAATATCGGGACCACTTCAGCCCTCCGCCACTCCTTTGGTACTTTACTAGTTGTTAATGAGCATTTAATGATATCATATACTGGTCCAACCAGCTGATCTCTGCATTCTTTCAATATATAACCTGAGACTCCATCCGCTCCTACTGCTTTCCTCTCTTCCAGCTCTCCCATCATTTTATATATCTCCTCTTTAGTTACTTTGACTTCTTCCATATGAACATTTATCTTGTTTTCTTGTGGTTCGTAGAATTGTGATTCTTTTGTAAAAACTTGCTGGAACTTTTTGTTTAGTAGCTCAGTCATGTCTTTAGGATCTTCGATTATCATATTCCCATCACTCAATCTTTCTATTGTTTCCCTTGGTTTGATTTTTCCATTTATGAATCTATAAAGCAGTTTATGATCTTCCTTACACTTTTTTACAATATCCTTTTCATATCCCTTTTCTTTTTCTCTCCTAATTTTCATGTATGCATTTCTCGCTATCTTAAAATCTTTATTCCTTTCGTTTTTATTTCTTTTCAATCTCTTCCATGGTTTGTCTTTTTTTTTCTTTTGCCTTAACACATCTTACATTGAACCAGTCCTTTTTGCCTTTTTCTTTGTTTGTATTCTGGTACAAATTTTGTAACTCCTGATTTATGTGCCTCCAGGAAAATATCATACTTCTCTTGGACCTCCCTTGTTCTCTTTAACTCTTCCCTGTCTAGCTCTCCACAGTATTTCCTGAGATTTTCCATGTCTGCCTTCCTATAGTTTAGCCTGTTTCTTTTATATGATTCATCCCCCTCACTTCCTTCCTCCTCTGTTTCCAACTCAATTATTACGTGATCACTCTTTCCCAGGGAGCACCCATACCTTAATTCATTCATCAAATGCATTCCCTTTGTTAACACCAGGTCCAGTCTCGCCGGTTCGTCGTCACTTCTGAATCTCGTGTATTCCTTCGCCCATTGCGTTATCAAGTTTTCCATCGTCAATCTTGAAAATCTTTCCCCTAATGCTGTTTTGCTACCTCCACTTTCAAATATCTCCCAATTTACCTCCTTACAGTTAAAATCACCAGCTAACAAGATTCTTTTGTTTACTTTGAGTAGTCTACTCAAATTCTGAATGGTATCTATTCAATCATGGTCTCATATTTTTCCTTAGCTACTCCATGAATTAGTTCTTGGTGGTACATAGGTTGCTATTATCTTCATCATTTCTCTGTTTTTGTTCTCCAGATTTGCACTCACTATTTCTGCTTTTCCCCTTCATATATTACTGTTTTCACTAATACAGGTAACTCTTGATTTACGCGAGTTTGGTTTACGCGTTTTTTAAATAACGCGGGGTCCAAAATCCAAATAAATGTTTAATTTAGGCGTTTTTATTCACTTATACGCGATATTTTATGGAGTGGCCACCAGATGTCTCACGCAACTGGACTCACACGGCCACACAGCTGAGTTCAGTTCTTCCCGCGCGCCACTTGAACAACAATACAGTACCTACGCTGCCACGCTACTCAGCAATAGGGGTGGGCAGGTACCGGTACCAGTACTGGTACTAACGGTACCAGCAATACGGTACGGTACTGGTACCAGACTGCTCGGTACCGGTACCAATACTAGCCAGCCCCTCATGGTGTCCCTCATTTCTTCCTCACACGAGAGAGGCTGAGAATGAGTGCCCGAGTGGATATCTCGGTTCTGGTGACACGCGGCATGCAGCTGTTTGTTGTGTGGGTGTGGTTGTGTGGTTTGTAAATAATGCAAATGGCGGCCTAGCTGGGATTGCGTGAAATAACTCCTCGTACAAGACTCATGATGTACAGTTTCTGATATCATATTCACCCCATTATTCTCACTAATATTAATAATTAATAATGAACACATAGACATTTTTTTCCAATATGATTTTTTATGTAGCTTGTACTGCTCCTTAGTCATACAATCTTAAGCCACCTGTGACATCAAGATCAAGATCATACAAATGGCGCCCGATGGAAAAACGGGATAACAGCAAGGCATGGACGATCTTCCACCGATTTAGTCTTTGTATAGTAGTTATTAGATTGCCCTGTATTCTATAGTAACATATTATAGGACAGCTACGGACTATGAAGGATTATAAACAATAATAAAGGTAAGTTTGCTGTTTTTATTGGATAAGACGAAAAAGACCCTTAAAAACATCCCAAAGAAGAAAAAAGTCATTAAAAATTTGTATATTCAGCGTATAACACGCAGGGCTAAACTTTCAGGCATTTTTTATGTGAAAAAAATGCGCGCTATACGCCGAAAATTACGGTATTTATTTTTCGACAAACCTACCTCTTGTTTGATTTACATTGTTTTTGAATTACGCGACCTCGTCAAGAACGCAACACTCGCGTAAATCGAGAGTTACCTGTACCTCCTTCCTCGTCATTATCATCACTTCTCCACCTCCTTTACCATTTCTGTCCTTCCTCCATACATTGTAGTTATTATCAAACATTATTTGGATGATCTCATTTAGTTTAGTTTCCATTACGCATACATATATGCACATAATCACAAACATGTACACACATGCAAACATAAGTACACACACGTACAATAATATATACGTATTATAATTTACTCCTACCTTGTGATCACACACACACACACACTGGTTAGAGCGCTGTGCTGCCAGGCTTCACGGTCTGACAGGGCATCTATATATATATATAGATATATATATATATATATATATATATATATATATATATATATATATATATATATATATATATATATACAGGTAACTCGATTTACGCGAGTTTGTTTTACGCGTTTTTTAAATAACGCGGGGTCCAAAATCTAAATAAATGTTTAATTTACACGTTTTTTCCACTTATACGCGATATTTTATGGAGTGGCCACCATATGTCTCACGCAACTGGACTCACACGGCGCCGCGGCCACACAGCTAAGCTCAGTTCTTCCTGCGCGCCACTTGAACAACAATATAGTACTCACGCTGCCACGCTACTCTACGATAGGTATGGGCAGGTAACGGTACCAGTACCAGTACTAACGGTACCAGGTATACGGTACGGTACCGGTACCAGACTGCTCGGTACCGGTACCAATACTAGCCAGGCGCTCATGCTGTCCCTCATTTCTTTCTCAGACGAGTGAGGCTGAGACTGAGTGCCTGATTGGATATGTCGGTGATATGGATATTCTCTCTCTCTCTCTCTCTCTCTCTCTCTCTCTCTCTCTCTCTCTCTCTCTCTCTCTCTCTCTCTCTCTCCACTGAATGTATTACGCGCACCTTTTCACATAAAAAATGCCTGAAAGTTTAGCCCTGCGCGTTATACGCCGAATGTACAAATTTTTAATGATTTTATTCTTCTTTGGGGTGTTTCTAAGGGTCTGTGTTTCGTCTTATCCAATAACAACGGCAAACTTACTGTTATGCCGGACGTGTTACTTGGGTTCCGTGTCGCCGTCAGGAGACTCCGTGGGAGGGAGATATGTAAACACTTTGCACAACTTCTGTAGTTTAATATTCTTCCTTAGTAGTACACTTCACTCTGACTCTTCACTTACCACTAGCTTACTATGACTGGGACTGTCCCCTCTCGCCCTCTTCTCCTATATATATCCAGAACAGTACAGTCTAGAATATTACAGTATATTTCAGATCATACAAGAACATGTAGCAAAAATATATGCGAGTTGGCAACACTTCCCGCCTGGCGCCTGGCCGCGGACGGCTCGCCTTGCTCCCCGCCCCTTTGCTCGTTTCTTCGGGAGCCTTCTAGAGGCCTATGGTCGCCGGGGGAAGCTTCCAGCACAACACTATCCCCCCCTCTTAATTGTGATCGTCCCGATCACACACTTAACTATGTACAAACATAAGAGAATTAATCAAAAACATAATAATCGTCGTATCGCTGTGGACGCCTGCGTTGTCTCTGTCTTCTGTTCGTTGCCTCCTGCGCGTCTGTCTCCTGGTGCGCCTCGTCGTCGTCCGCTTCTTGGGGTGTCCCTGGAACATCTGCCGAAGCCGGGAGGTTATCTCCCTCGGCTGAAAGGGCCAGGAGGCCTACGTCGTCGTCGACCTCCTCTCGGTCCTGGACGTCCCTTGCGTTTTCGTCGGCTGCTGGGTGTCTGTAGTTGTTCCAGGTGTAGTTTCCCGGACCGTGGTACCTCCATAGGCGGTTGACGTGGACAACTTTCGGCTTGGTCTTTTCCGTTCTCCGGATTCGGTAAGTCACGTCGGAGAGGCGTTCTAGCACAGTGTAAGGGCCTTCCCAGGGGCTCTGTAACTTCGGAGACTGTCCTTTCTTCCTCTGCGGGTTGTAAAGCCAGACTCGGTCTCCTTCCTTGAAGTCAACGTGGCTTGCCCTCATATTGTAACCGCGCTTCATGGCCTCCCCGGAGAACTTCAAGGCACCTCGGACTTGATGGTGCACCTCTTCCAGCCGTTCCTCTAGTTGACGGGCAAAACTGAGGCGTCCCTTGGAAGGCTTTCCCCAGGAGGCCTTCCTGTCAGTAGGTCCACCGGCAATCGCAGCTCACGTCCAAACATCAGCTTTGCCGGTGAATACCCCGTAGTCTCGTGGGCGGCAGACCTGTAGGCCATGAGAAGCGCAGGCAGCTTCTGATCCCATGAAGACTGATCATTGTTGCACTGCTTGGCCAACTCCTGGCCCAACGTCCAATTAAACCTCTCCACCATTCCATCTGACTGTGGGTGCAGAGGGGTGGTCCGGGTCTTCTTGATACCCAGAAGCTTGCAGCACTCAGCAAGGACTGTTGACTCAAAATTCCTTCCCTGGTCGGAATGGAGCTCGTTAGGCACACCAAAGCGACAGAAGAACTCCTCCACCAAAACCTTGGCGATGGTAGTGGCTTCCTGGTCAGGGATGGCGTAGGCTTCCGGCCACTTGGTGAAGTAATCCATTGTGACACAGATGTACCTATTTCCGTTCGTCGTCAGAGGCAATGGTCCTGCTATATCCACTGCCACCCGTTCCATGGGGGCTCCAACCTGGTATAGTTGCAGTGGGGCACGGTGACGCTTCTGGGGCCCTTCTTTGCACAGCACACCTCACACGCGTGACACCATTCTTCCACGTCCTTCCTCATGCCAACCCAGTAGAACCTTTGGCGCAGGCGACTCAGTGTCTTCTTTACCCCTAGGTGTCCGCTGGTGATGCTGTCGTGCATTTCTTTCAAGACGCCTTCACGGGACTTCACAGGTAACACCGTGGACCAGTAGTGGTCAAGACCATCATGAGAGACCCAGCGTCGCTGCAACACCCCGTCGTCTATCCGAAGAGTGTCCCACTGAGTCCAGTAATTCTTGGTGGTAGGGCTTTCTCGAGATTACTTCCCACCAGGTCGCGTTGACGACTGACTCAGCCACTCCATAATTGGTCTCAGATCTCGGTCCTCCGCTGCAGTTTTCCCAAGTCTTCCCATGGCACCTCCGCTGTCTGTTCCACTGTAGTGCGGCGGCACATATTCTGGACGCTTTCCTCTGGAGGCAATGTTGACACTCCGGTAGGCATGGGCGCCGGCCTGCTGTCCGCGTTACCGTGTGTTAGTCCAGATCGGTGCACAATAGTGTAGTGATGCTGCTCTAGTTTACCTATCCAGCGAGCAAGCTGGCCCTCAGGGTTTTTCAGTGACTTCAGCCACCGCAATGCAGCGTGATCCGTGCGGATGGTGAAAGTTGCACCGTACAGGTAAGCATGGAAAAGTCAAGGCTCTTGACTACTGCCAGGAGTTCTTTCCGGGTCACGCAATAGTTTTTCTCGGCTGGGGTGAGCTTCTTGCTGAAGTAGGCCACAACCCGTTCCATGTCGGCACATGCCTGAGATAGCACTCCACCAATCCCCTCATCACTGGCATCACAATCCAGTATAAAAGGCTTAGAGGGGTCTGGGTAGGTGAGTACGGGCGAGCTGATGAGGGCCTCCTTGAGCTTCTCAAAGGCAACCTGAGTTTCCGCTGTCCACTCAAACTTGCGCCCTTCTTCGTCAGGAGGTGCAGTGGTGCAGCAATCGTAGCGAAGCCTTTCACAAACCTGCGGTAGTATGAGCACAACCCGAGGAAGCTCCGCAGCTCCTTCACGTTGGTGGGTGTCGGCCAGTCCCTTACCGCAGCCACCTTCTCAGGATCAGTGCGTACTCCAGACTCGCTCACGATGTGTCCCAAGTATTGGACCTCCTTGGAACAGACAGGATTTCTTCGGGCTGAGCTTAAGGTGTGCAGCTCTAAACCGGGCGAAAACCTCTGATAGCCTTTCCATCTCCTGCTCGAAGGTCTGGCCAAAGACAATCACGTCGTCGAGGTAGATGAGTGCCGTCTTCCAGTGAAGTCCCTCCAGCACCCTCTCCATCAGCCGCTCAAACGTGGCCGGCGCGTTGCACAGGCCAAAGGGCATGACCTTAAACTGCCACAGGCCTTGACCGTAGGAGAAGGCTGGTTTCTCTTTGTCCTGTTCCGCCATTTTGACTTGGTGATACCCAGACTTCATATCCAGTGTTGAAAACCACTTGGAGCCCACCAAGGCATCGAGCGTGTCGTCGATCCGTGGAGTGGGTATGAATCCTTGATGGTGAGATCGTTGAGGGCTCGGTAGTCCACGCAGCACCTGAGGGAACCGTCCTTTTTCCTGACGAGCACTACAGCAGACGCCCACGGGCTGCTGGACCGCTCGATTAACCCCTGTTGCCGGAGATCATCCATTACCTCATCCATCTCCTTGCGACGGGCTGGTGCCATCCTTCGAGGAGCTTGCTTCACTGGGCGGTGGCTACCTGTGTCGATGTGGTGCTCTACCAGGTCCGTACACCCCAAGTCCAGGTCTCCTGTGGAAAACACATCTGCATTTCTCACGAGAAGCTCCCTGAGCTGTTCCACTTGGGGTTCCTCTAGACACTTGGAGCTCCTGTCAAACAGGTCGCGCAGGTAGTCAGGCAGCTCCTCCTGGGGCTTCGTCAGGGTTCTCCTGCAGACACAGGTTCTTGGTTTCTGGTCGATCTCTTGGCACAACCCCACCATGGTCCCTTGTTTTATTTTCTTTGGGCTGAAGGAGACATTGGCCACGACGACAGGCACTTCCGCTGCAGCAGGGTCTACCAAAGTACTGCCTACAATCACCCCGTTTTCTACCGGGCATCGACTTCCACTCTCTACCACACACAGGCTAGCCGGGGGGGCACCCGTAATTTGACAGGGTAACAGCATCTCCGACCTCGGAGGAATAATGGTGGTGCGCTTGACCGTCACTGGCAGGTCTTCCTTGTTCACAGTCGTCAGTGGCACCCTCCTTCCTCTTACAGTCAGCTGCTTAGCGCGGAAGTCCAGCTCGCACCTGTGGGAGACAAGATAATCCATACCTAGGATGCAGGGGTCATCCATGTCGGCCACGTACACAGAGAGGAACTCTTCCTTTCCTCCGAGCTCAAACTTCACGTCCACTGGGCCTCTGAGCTCTGCATAGTGTCCTGTGACTCCGCACAGTCGATGCGGCGTCTTAGGAAGCCGACGATGACTCACCACGTCAGGCCGCACCAATGTGCGTTCCGAGCCTGTGTCGACGACCACAGGCCACAACACTCCGTCAACCTTGCCCTCCACTTGGCAGCTTGTCATGGTGGTTCTCCTGCACACTGATATCTTCGGGGCATGTACAGGACAGACTGGTCGTTGCCCCCGTGAACCAGTCCTTCTTAGTTTCCCGAGTGGTGGTCCCTCGTTGGGGGCACATTTTTCCGACACTCATTCTTCCAGTGCCCCTTTTCTCCACAGGTCCAGCACTTGGGTCCTTCCCTGGGCTTCTTAGCGGCACCTTCATATTCCTTCTTCCTCTTATAGCATTCGTTCTCCTTGTGCCCAACCTTCTCGCAGTACCAGCACGTTCCTTGGAACCTGTCTGTGTCGCTGACAGCGCCCTTTCGTGCCCTAAAGCCAGAAGTCGAGTCGTCCCTGAAGCTTGACAAGCTAGACCTAACAAAGGACTCAAACTCCATGGCACGTGCCAGAGCTTCCTGCATTGATGTTGGCTTAGCTTGGTTCACTTGTATCTTCAGCTGAGGGCTGTCCAGGGCATCGATGAATTGATCACGCAGCAAAACCGTCAGCAGGTCAGGGGTGGCACCTGGGTATGCCTTGTGCGCCATGCTCTCAAGGTCCTGAGCGAGTTCCTGAAGAGACTCGCCGCGCCTCCTGTTGCGGGTTCTGAACCTAACCCTGAAGAGCTCGTTCTGGTGCTTGGTCCCATATCGTTGCTCCAGCGCCTGTGCCAGCCCGCTGTAGCTGCCCTTTGTCGCATTGTCGAGCTGAGCAAGGACCTCCAGCGCCGCCCCTTTGAGGCTAGTGGCCAGCTGTACCGCGCACTCTTGGTCATCCCATCCGTTCCGAGCTGCCAACAGCTCAAACTGAGCGCGGTAAGCCTCCCAGGAGACCTTTCCATCAAACTCCTGAGGCTTCTTTCTAACAGGCGAACCCAGCAGACCCATGGGGCTGGCGGAACTTCTTGCGGGGATAAACTCAGGCGAAACAGGGCTCAAACTACCCCGGACTTGCGTAGAAGGAGCATCTTGGGTACAACTAGCCCCTGCAGGCACTGGCTGTCCGTTTCCAGCCAAGCAGTCTTCAAGGGCCTTCACTCTGTCACTTACTTCTACTATTTCTTTGTGTGTCGTCTCCCGTACCACCTCCATCTCTTGTTGAAGATTTGTGTGTTCTTTCTCCACTTCTATCAGGCGTTGTCCCAAGTTCGTGGTCACATCAGTCATTTCTCTTCGCACTGATTCACTTCCATCTTGTACTGCTTTTAGCTGTAGCTGTAATCCTGTGAAGCGATCTTCTAGCTGTTCTTTGAGTTCTTGGAGTGTTCCTTCTTGTTGTTGCTGTGCTCTTTCTTGTTGTTCTTTGAGTTCTTGGAGTGTTCTTTCTTGTTGTTCTTTGAGTTCTTGGAGTGTTCCTTCTTGTTGTTGCTGTGCTCTTTCTTGTTGTTGCTGTGCTCTTTCTTGTTGTTCTTTGAGTTCTTGGTGTGCTCTTTCTTGTTGTTCCTTGAGTTCTTGGAGTGCTCTTTCTTGTTGTTGCTGTGCTCTTTCTTGTTTCTCCCCCTGTAGTCTCAAGGCTTCCAAAAGTTCAGTCAACATGTCGTCCCTCTGGGCAGCTTGGGAACGAGTCTCCATGGCGAAAAACAAATGCCTACACTCCTGACACCAGTGTTATGCCGGACGTGTTACTTGGGTTCCGTGTCGCCGTCAGGAGACTCCGTGGGAGGGAGATATGTAAACACTTTGCACAACTTCTGTAGTTTAATATTCTTCCTTAGTAGTACACTTCACTCTGACTCTTCACTTACCACTAGCTTACTATGACTGGGACTGTCCCCTCTCGCCCTCTTCTCCTATATATATCCAGAACAGTACAGTCTAGAATATTACAGTATATTTCAGATCATACAAGAACATGTAGCAAAAATATATGCGAGTTGGCAACACTTCCCGCCTGGCGCCTGGCCGCGGACGGCTCGCCTTGCTCCCCGCCCCTTTGCTCGTTTCTCCGGGAGCCTTCTAGAGGCCTATGGTCGCCGGGGGAAGCTTCCAGCACAACATTACCTTTATTATTGTTAATGGTCCTTCATAGTCCATAGCTGTCTTATAATATGTTACCATAGAATACAGGGCGATCTAATAACTACTATAAAAAAAAAAATAAATCGGTGGAGCATCACCCATGCCTTGCCGTTGTCCCGTTTTCCCCGTCGGGCGCCATTTGTATATCTTGATCTTGATGTCACAGGTGGTTTACGATTGTATGACTAAGGAGCAGTACAGGCTACATAAAAAAATCATATTGGAAAAAAATAACCGTGTTCATTATTAATTATTAATATTAGTGAGAATAATGGGGTAAATATGATATCAGAAACTGTACATCATGAGTCTTGTACGAGGAGTTATTTCACGCCCGGCCGCCATTTGCATTGTTTACAAACCACACAACCACACCCAAACAACAAACAGCTGCATGCCGCATTGTCTGTCATAACCTACGAGTGACTGTGAGAATAATATGCTTATTATGATCTCAGAAGCTGTACATAATCAGTATGTACGAGGAGATATTTCTCGCAACACCTGCCCGGCTGCCATTTGCATTGTTTACAAACCACACAACCACACCCAAACAACAAACAGCTGCATGCCGCGTGTCACCAGAACCGCGTGAATTGTGTCTTGCCTAGTTGTCTGTCATAACCTACGAGCGACTGTGAGTATAATATGCTTATTATGATCTCAGAAGCTGTACATAATCAGTATGTACGAGGAGATATTTCTCGCAACACCAGCCCGGCCGCCATTTGCATTGTTTGAAAACCACACAACCACACCCACACAACAAACAGCTGCATGCCGCGTGTCACCAGAACCGTGTGAATTGTGTCTTGCCTAGTTGTCTGTCATAACCTACGAGTGATGGTGAGAATAATATGCTTATTATGATATCAGAAGCTGTGCATCATCAGTATGTACGGGGATGTATTTTTCACAACACCAGCCCAACCGCCATTTTCATTGCTTTACTCAAGGACACTTGTCAATTCAAACAGTAAAATATATAAATTTCGGAAAACTGTACATTGTCAATGTTCTTTAACCCGTACATATTTCTGAGCATTTTAAGAACTTTTTTTTTTCAAAGTTTGGGGTGCGCGTTATACGCCGCAAAATATGGTATTTATTTTTCGACAGAAACCTACCTCTTGTTTGATTTACATTGTTTTTTTTATTTACGCGACCTCATCAAGAACGCAATACTCGCGTAAATCGAGAGTTACCTGTATATATATATATATATATATATATATATATATATATATATATATATATATATATATATATATATATATATATATATATATATATATATATATATTTTTTTTTCCCACCGCATTGGCGGCAAGTTTTCTGGGTGGGCGTCACACACATTACGGGAAATTAGAAGGGTGTGTGGGGGGGGGGGAGGTGGGGGGCAGAAGGGAGAGTCAGGTCATATCATGACACAGGCATACACGTAAGATGGCGCCACTATAAACACTCGCCTGCGCCAGAACGGGCTGGGCCGACCACCAGGCCCCACCTGGAAGAAGCCTTGGGCCGACCATCACGCCCCACCGGGAAGATGCCTACCGGCGCAATAGGCAGCAACATAAAAAAAAAGAAAAAAAAAGAAAGGGAAATGAGAAAGGTGGGGGGAGGGAGGGGCAGAAGGGAGAGTCAAATCATGTCTTGACCCGAGTCAGGTCATATCCTGACCAAAGCCCTGATCTGACTCCTTTCTGCCCCTCCCTCCCCACACCATTATCATTCCCCTTTTGTGTGTGTGTGTGTGACAAGTCAGGACCTGACCTGACCTGAGTCAGGTCATGTTTTGACCAAAGCCCTGATCTGACTCTCCTTTCTGCCCCATCATCCCCACATCCTTCTCAATTCACCTTGTGTGTGTGTGTGTGTGTGTGTGTGTGTGTGTGTGTGTGTGTGTGTGTGTGTGAAAGGTATGGACAAGACCTAACCTGAGTCAGGTCATGTCCTCACCAAAGCCCTGACCTGACTCTCCTTTCTGACCCTCCCTCCCCACACCCTTCTCCTTGTTTTCATCCTCTCTATCTCATCTTTCACGAGAGGGGCTCGTAATCAGAGTGAAGCTATACACCTCCTCTCGAGTCGGGGGCTCTCTTGGTATTGAGGCCGCGCCGAGTTGAACCAAACGCGACGGGGAGGAGGCGGCGGGAAGTTCAAACTCGGTTAATGTGTTAATAAGTCTCTCTCTCTCTCTCTCTCTCTCTCTCTCTCTCTCTCTCTCTCTCTCTCTCTCTCTCTCTCTCTCTCTCTCTCTCTCTCTCTCTTGCCATAGCCAAAATGTTTGGAGGAAAACATCCAGTGTGATACTACCTTTTAAGGTAATGTGCGTGACGCCGATGGTAAGTAGACGCGACCCGTACATGTCAAAGCAGCGCGAAACTCAGGGTGATAATGCGCGAAAGTCGGGATTGTAAGAATTTAGGACTAACCGCAAAACACGAGGATCGCGAAACTCGAGAGGGTACTGTTGAAGGCTATCATTAAGAGGAGAGCTGATGAGACGAAGAGCCTTAGACTCCACTCTGTCCAGAAGAGCTGTGTGAGTGGAGCCCTCCTACACGTGAGATGCATACTCCATACGAGGGTGGATAATGCCCCTATATATGGAAAGCATCTGTGTGGGGGAGAAGAACTAGCAGAGATGATACAGAACGGCCAACCTTGAGGAAGCTGGCATTTTAGTAAGAGAGGAGATGTGAAGTTTCCAATTGAGATTTTGAGCTAAGGATAGACCGAAGATGTTTAGTGTTGAAGATGGTGACAGCCGAGTGTTGTCGAAGAATAGGGGATAGGTGTTTGGAAGATTGTGTCGAGTTGATAGGTGTAGAAACTGGGTTTTTGAGGCATTGAAGGACACAAGGTTCCTTTTACCCCAATCGGAAATGATAGCAAGGTCTGAGGTTAAGCGTTCTGCAGCATCCAGTCTGGAGTCTTCTAATTTCTAGTGAGAGGGTCTTCTGTTAAAAGAAGTTGAATAATGCAGAGTGGAGTCATCAGCGTATGAGTGGATAGGACAGTTTGTTATGGAATGAAGATCATTGATGAATAACGGGAAAAGAGTGGGTGATGGGACAGAGCCCTGTTGATAGGTTTAGGGGAGGAACAGTGACTGTCTACCACAGCATAGATAGAACAGCCGGAAAGGAAACTGGAGATAAAGGAACAGAGAGAGGGATAGAATCCAAAAGAGGGCAGTTTAAAAAGCAAAGCCTTGTGCCAGACTCTACTGAAAGCTTTCGATATGTCTAGTGCAACTGAGAAAGTTTCAATAAAATGACTAAGAGAGGATGACCAAGAGTCAGTTAAGTGAGCCAAGAAGATCACCAGTAGAACGCCCCTTACAGAACCCATACTGGCGATCAGATAGAAGGTCAGAAGTGGATAGGTGCTTTTGAATCTTCCGGTTAAGGATTGATTAAAAAACTTTAGATAGGCAGGAAAGTAAAGCTATAGGGCGGTAGATTGAGGGATTGGATCGGTCACCCTTCTTAGGCACAGGCTGTATGAAGGCATACTTCCAGCAGGAAGGAAAGGTAGATGTTAACAGGCAGAGGTGAAAGAGTTTGACCAGGCAGGGTGTCAGCACGGAGGCACAGGTTTTAAGTACAGTAGGAGGCACTCCAGCGAAGGGAGAGTGGGTCGAGATGTGCTCCACTTTAGAGTTCAAGTAGTCAAAGAATTTTACATAGTTAGTAGAGTTAGGTGAGAGATAAACAGCACAGATGTATTTATTAGTAGAATGACAATGAAGTCTTAGCCAGATATTGGAAAATTCTGAAGAGTCAAGGTCGTGGGCACGAGAGCAAGTGATGTCGTTGTGCATGTAGGTGCAACATCCAGCTTTGGGTTGAAATTTAGGATGTAGATAGTATGAGGGAACAGAGTAGAGATTTCTGTCAGTAGCCTTGATCAGAGACCTGTGTATCGGTGAGGTTTAGAGGAGGAGAGATGGTGTTCCACTGAATGAAAATTAGAACAAAGACTGCGAATATTGCAGAAATTGATAAGAAAGAGGTTTGAGGAGTTATAAAGACACCTCACAAGTCAGCAGCCAGAAGGGGAGTTCTCCCTGGGGGAATTTGTGCCCCCCCCCAGGTGGGGACTCTGAGGCAGGGTGAAGGTGTGCCATTTTGTATTTTGAATTTTGGGAAAAGGTATGTTGTGTGAAAGTAGTGTAGTGTGGATAGAGAGAGGATCTGTCTTTAGAGAGCATGCTGAACTACTCCCTGGTGTTGATGAGACAATAGGGAAACAGTTAGTGAGGACATGGGAAGGGTCTTTGTAGGGCTTCAGCACCCTCCTCACTTCCCATATACATGTATACCTCACCAGGAGTGGCTTGTGCCCGTTTCGGTAGGTGTCTTCCTACCTCCTCAAGTTCCTCCTGCTGTGTATTCCCCCCAGTGCACATGCATGGTGAACAGCAGATCTATCAGACTTTTCCTAACCTGCAGTCCTCATTTTCACAGCACAATTTTTACTTCCAGAATGACATACACTGATTTGAAAAATGAAATCTGCACCACATGGGTGCAGCTGAGTGCTGAACAGATGGCCCAGGTCCGTATGGCACTTCTGGAAGTTTCCCGCTCAGTAGGGCAGTACCCACGCATGAGAGAAATAAGCAAGTGTTATGATCTTTCTTCAGCTCTCATTTTGCTTGAAAAATGGAAACTTCTGACACCTCAAAAGTAAGCAAATGTATTATTATAGCAGATAAATTTAAATTGTTTGAGTATGTTTCTTTACTTTGAAAATCCATATAATTATTGGAATAGGTGATGCATTTATTATATATGTATTATGTTTCATGTCCTAGATTTATATTAGCATGGGACTTTACCAGTCTCTCTCTCTCTCTCTCTCTCTCTCTCTCTCTCTCTCTCTCTCTCTCTCTCTCTCTCTCTCTCTCTCTCTCTCTCTCTCTCTCTCTCTCTCTCTTTATTAATTTATTTTTTTAGGTGTTGCCTATTGCTCCAGTAGGTCATCTTGAAGGGCCTCTTGGACGACCCTAGCCCATCAGCCAAATTTTATTCATGGTATCTGCCGTAAAGTGTGACTCACTTGGCCCTCACAGTGCAACATTATGCCATCCTTTTTTACACTTTAGACAAGATTTCAATACAAGGGAGCAGTCTGACGTGACATGGTGTGACCTGAGGCAGTTGAGGTCCATGTGTGAGGTTATGACTTTGGATACTCTAGAATTCAAATCTGGAAACATTTTGGTATTCAAGGAGGCATCCACACGTCTTCCCGCAGAGCACATTCCCTTCAGGACACTTCTCTCTGTGGCCACTTCCTGCCCTAGATATGTCATGACTTGGGTAACAGGTCACTGGTGTTGGGTTACTGTCTGGTGGAAGTTACATTTTTGGGGTGTTCCTCCTGACAAAAAACAGTATTTTTTTGCTGAATCCTTGCCTTGTATTTTGGGTTTTATTTGGAGGATCTGCTTGCTTTGCTTTCATCGTGTAGTGTTTTTATTGTGTAAAGGATTCTGAAGTAGCACATGTGCCGATATCCTCTTTCCTAGGGCTTTTGTTTTTGTTTTTTTGTTTCACATAAATCGGGACCTTCGGAGAGTTATATTTAGCTTCCTTTTGAGGATGTTTGTTAAATCTCTCCAGATATTTACACGCCGTCATTAACCCTTTCATTGCTAAGCAGCAGCAGCGTTAGGCGTATTTGCTGGTGACGCTAACGCTCGCTGCGAGCTCCAGCCGCACTCAAATCTCCCACGTATGAGTGTTCCAACACTAATTCTCACAACACAGGATTGCCAATTGAGTGGGTTCTTCACTAAATTTGGTGGAAAATCATGTCAGCCCAGTGTGGAAAATCTACGGACGAGCAACTGGTGGATGTTGTTGACCAATATAATGACATATTTACATAGCTTCACCTATCACATGACTGATATTTTGACCAAATAGTTGTAAATTTTGCAGTTGGCAATACTGCCCTGCCAGCACCCCATCATCAAAAGATCTACAGTAGTTGCCTTACGGCTGACCGTCGCGCACGTATAAATGTACGTCTTCACAGGCAACACCCCCTGAATGTGCCTGTACTTTCGCAGGAGAGGCTTACATTACTGAATCGTATAGATCTTGGCCTCCTCTTTCCAATGATGTTTTTGTTTTTTAGCTGTGACGAATAGTTTTTGAGATACAGAGGTTAAAAGAGCGAGCACTAGCGTCACTTGCTGGTGGTGCTAAAAGCTCACTGCGAGTGCCAGTCGCACTCACAGCAAAAAAAAAAAACTGAACATGCCTGTACGTTTGCAGGAGAGGCTTACACAACCGAAACTTATAGATCTTGGCCTCCTCTTTCCAATGGTGTTTTTGTTTTGTAACTGTGATGAATAGTTTTTGAGATATAGCAGTTAAAAGAGATCCCCTTCCCCCGCTGCGGTTCCCGAGCGCGCCTGAGGGGATAGTCTCATTGCGAGCGCTTAGCAATGAAAGAGTTAAGCCCTCTTCAATTTCAGGGCAGTTGTAGTAATTTTTGGTATTTTTGGTACAACTGATCCCAAAGTGCACTGGGCAATATGTGATGTATTAGATGGCTGAAGAGCCAGTCTGTATCACAGGCCAGTTTATGTAGGTACTTGTAAGGCTTTCAATGTACAACTAAGGGTAACTCTAATATCGTTCAAGGCCTTATAGTTGTGTTGTGGTTGTGGAATGTCTTTTAATTTATATACGAGTTTCTGTTATTGGATCTTTGTCTTTGTAATTATTTCTCTATCTGCAGAGCTGCTTCATAATTTTTTCCCCCTGAGGATAGTTTCGAAAGCAAAGCGTATGCAGATTTTTTAACCTGTAAAGCGTTGGCAAATATGTCACCTTGTGGTTACGCCAGTGCCGGCCACATCTTGAATATTTTTGTTTTTCTTAGCGAAATCAGTCTTAAATGATGTGGAAGGAATGGAAATTAGTCATTGCACCGAGAACTGAGTGGAAGTGGTATTATGCTGCACAAGATATTCCATGCTAGAATTTGTGGCTTAGCGAAACTTTATATAGTTTTATCGCTTCTTCTTTTTCTCACACTTGGAGCAATGAGTTAGGGACGTGCATAACATCGTAACTGTGTTGAGAGGAGAACATGTCATATTTTAGCTTCAAGAAATTATAGTCACGAAAAAAGCCCTTTCCTGTGTTTGATTGGTTATGCGTAATTGTTTTTGTGCGGGTGGAGAATGTGTGTGTGTGTGTGTGTGTGTGTGTGTGTGTGTGTGTGTGTATTTACCTAGTTATAGCTTTACGGTGCCTAGGCTTACGCTCGTGTGGTCCCATCTTTGTATCTGTATTTATCCAACTTTTCCTTGAAGTTTTGCACTCTTCGCCAATACTACATCCTCACTTAGTCTGCTCCAAACCTCTATATTTCTTTGCGGAAGCTATATTTCTTTATGTCTCTCAAGCATCTTCCTTTCCTCAGTTTTTCACTTGCTCTCGTGCCCACGACCTTGACTCTTCAGAATTTTTCGCCATCTGGCTAAGACTTCATTGTCATTCTACTAATAAATACATCTGTCCTCCTGGTGTTTATTCCTTCTTTAAGTAGTAACCGCTCATTATCTACATCTTCCATTTTGCTCAATAATTTATAAATTTGTATTAGGTCTCCCCTTTCTCTTCTTTGTTCCAGTGTTGGAAAGGTCCATTTCCTTTAATCTTTCTTCATATGTCAGTCCCTCCAGTTCTGGAAACATTTTTGTTGCCATTCTTTGTATTTTTTCTAGATTTTGTATGTGTTTCTTCTTATGGGGAGACCACACCACCTCTGCATATTCCAATTTTGGTCTAATCATAGTGGTTATTAACTTTTTCATCATATCCTTATCCATGTTGTGGAATGCTAATCCTGTTTCTCACCATTTTATACGTATCACCGAATATCCTATTTACTTGACTCAGGCTGTAGATTATCTTGTATTGTCACTCCCAGATCTCTCTCTTCATGAACTTTCTTTAATACTTTTCCATCTCCCATTTTATATGTCCATTTTGGTCTCCTTCACTCTTTCCCATTTCCATTACATGACTTTTCTTCACATTGAATTCCATCTCCCATTTTATACTCCATTTCCAAATCTTGTTCAGGTCATCTTGCAGAATTTCAGTCTTTACTGTTTCTAATATGTCTTAGCAGTTTTTGCATCGTCTGCAAACAGGCTCATATAACCGTTTACTTTCTCTGGCATATCATTTACATATACTAGGAAGAGTACAGGTGCCAATACCGATCCTTTAGGCACTTCACTCTCTACAATTTTTCATTCCGATTTCGTGTCCTTTACCACTGCTCTCATCTCTCTTGCCCTTAACCCGTAAACTGCTGTAGTATGCCTCTCAGGCGGCTTCTCCGGGAACATGCTTTACGCCTCTTGGAAGCGCGATTTTTACATTGCTTCTATAAGATTGCTGAGCCTTGTACAGCCTCGAATCTTTTTTTCCTAGTTAGCATAGCATCACATGTTTCATTTTTCATCTTAGTCATGCAGATTTTGTCATTAGTTTGTCATCTGTCAAGAGTGATAAAGACATTTGTATGGGAAGCCTATAGTCACTGAATTCAGGATCCTACTCACTGTCTCTTCTCTGTTACATTGTTGATATAGTTATAAACACAATGACATCAAAGCTCAGGCATAAAAAGAAGCAGAAGATGAGAAAAAAATATAATTTGTTAGGAATTCAGAAAGAAGGCATTCTGTATGTTGGTAACACTGCCTCTCGCGAGTCACGCGCCGCTCTGCCCCGCTACCCACAGTCTCTCACTGCCAGTTATGGGAGACAGTGCACAGGGCAAACACTGCATCCCTTTCCAATGACATGAATGATGAATGCCCCCTTCCCAGCAGAAAGAAAGTAACTTTTTTGTAGTTATTTTTTTTATCACTATTTCATATGGATGAAAATTATATTAGCTTATGAAGAAAGCATTTTCTTTTATATGGATTAATGTCGTAGGCTAAGCATGAAGAGGAAAGCATTTCCTTTGATATTGATCAATTATGTAGGCTAAGCATGAAAGAAGAAAGTATATTTCTTTGATAATGATCAATGTCGTAGAGCGGCTAAGCACACTGACGTAATTTCTTGATGTATAAATAAAAACCCACACTGGCAGACGATAGAGTTATATTTTATGTGAAAACAATTATATATGGAGGATCTTCCGCAACCTAAAATATCCAAACTGGTTTATACAGCAAGCATATTTAAAAGCAAGAAAATCATATTTTGTACCTAGCGCTCCCTCCCCTAGGAAAAAAAAATTTCTGTCCTTGCTATATGTTGCTGACTTGCGTAACATTAAAGCAGTGTCATAAACTTGATGTTGATATAGCCTTTAAATATACTTCCACAATCAAAAACATGTTAGTTAAGAACAAAAGTATTGTTTCATCATCAGCTGGTGTGTATAAAGTCCCATGTGAAGATTGTCAGTTAGTTTATATAGGCGAAACAGGTAGAGATCTCAATACATGCATTAAGGAACACAAGTATGCTGTTAGAACAGGGAACGACAATAATGCTATTTTTAAACATATTGAAAATACAAATCATAGGATTTCATGGAAAAACAGCCATCTTTTATATAAATGCAATGATTATAAACAACGTAAGGTTATTGAGGCAATGTGTATAAAGAAACATAGCAATTTTAATTTATGTGACAGGAATTGCAGGCACGATCTGGTAATGAGGTCACTGGTTGAGAAGTCTCTTCCCGCCCCCCTTAATCCCAACATCTGTCAGTCATAGCTTTGGAGTGGGGTCCTGACCTTACTTACCTATATATGACCTGATGGCTTAGGGTTGCCCACCCATCCCTGTCCTTATCCCGTTTTTAATTTTTCTTTTTCCTGTTTGTCAATAGGTGTACCTAACATCACCATATCCGATCCAGGATTCAGTACGTTTCCTAACTAGTAGGAGGTAATGTTATAACTGTATTTCGTAAAGAATCCTTATAACCAAAAACTAACTAAAATTATGAGTATTCTTTTTCTTGAACACAGCAGAACAATAATATGAAAATACGTATAGCCACTGTTGCCAGATTGTCGTACTCAGAGCATGGTATTTACCTGTTTCTGACGTCTAACTATTGCCAAGAAACATCAGAATCTAACTCTTTCAATGATAACTATAAATTAGTTTTCTTATTGGGGCCCAGAAGACAGTTTGGGGGTAGGAAGTCAATAAATATAATCGGCTGAGTACGACAATCTGGCAATGTTGAGGCTGTCGCTCCGAGGACAGAGGTAGCGCGCACGCCGTTTTGCAGGTGTCAGATACCTGAAATAGCATATTTTTACTGCACAAAGCAGGTGGTCACTTATTGTGACTTTTTGAGCTTTCATATTTATCTATTTGTGTATGTTTCATGGAGGCAAAACTCACATTACCCGTTTCATTTTTTACTAGTGACCCGAATTGGTGCCTGTTTATCACAACAGAATTTCACTCAAACAAGTGAATCAGACCCCACAGAAATATTACCAGCATGTGTATGAATGAATACAAAGATAAGCACATACTTTGATTTAACTCTAGGATGTCTCGTGGATCATTAATAGATAAAAATAAAATATCTGGATAGGCTACTCTTTAGCCCACTACCGGCTATGGCTGCCAAAAAAGTCCCTCCACCAAGTTTGTACCCCTCCATTTGGTGATTGTTAGGTATGCCTATTAGATTATATTTTGCTAATCCCTAATCCTACTTCTACTCTCCCATCCCCCCATGTGTCCGCCACAGCGTTGGGGTGGGGCCGTGACCTCATTTCCCTCCCCCTGACCTGACGGACGCACCCATCCCTCTCTGTCCAGCCCCTCCCATACTTAGGTAGGCTACTCGTTCTGTTATGTATATAAGGACCATTGTAAACCATTGTGACTACTTCTGCTCCTCCTTTACACCACTGAAGATGGTGGCAGTGTCCACCGAAACTGTTTGGTTAAAAATATAACTCTATCTACTTCTGCTCTTCCTTTACACCACTGAAGATGGTGGCAGTGTCCACCGAAACTGTTTGGTTAAAAATATAACTCTATCTACTTCTGCTCTTCCTTTACACCACTGAAGATGGTGGCAGTGTCCACTGAAACTGTTTGGTTAAAAATATAATTCTGTCGTCTGCCAGTGTGGGTTTTTATTAATACATCAATGTTGTAGGCTAAGCATGAAAGAGGAAATAATTTTCTTTGGGATGGTCAAATTCTGTAGGCTAAGCATGGAAGAGGAAAGCATTTTCTTGGATATGGATTAATGTTGTAGGCTACGCATGAAAGATGAAAGCATATTTTTTTATATGGATCAATGTCTTAGGCTAAGCATGAAAGAGGAAAGGAAAGGAAAGAAAGGAAAGCTGCCTCGTATAGGCAAACCGGCCTCCTGCGGACTCCTTACGTTCTTATGTTATGTTCTTTTATGGATCAATTATGGAGGCTAATCATGAAAGAAGAAATCATTTTCTGTGATATGGATCAATTTCGAAGGCTAAGCATGAGAAGCGACGCTATTTTATTTCCAATGAATTAGAATAAAGTAACCTAATAAAGAAAAATAAGTCTCACAGGGAAGCCCTGTGGCAGTTCAAAATACCTTGTGCCCGCTCGTTATATATATATATATATATATATATATATATATATATATATATATATATATATATATATATATATATATATATATATATATATATATATATATATATATATATATATATATATATATATATATATATATATATATATATATATATATATATATATATATATATATATATATATATATATATATATATATATATATATATATATATATATATATATATATATATATATATATATATATATATATAGTTATCGCGTATCCTGTACAATGTTATTAGGTCCCCTCTCTCTCTTCTGCTCTCCAGTGTTGTTAGTCCCAATTTCTCCAGTCTTTCTTCATAAGTATGTTCTCTCAGAGGTTCTGGTATTTTAGTCACTGCTTTGTATTCTTTCCAACTTTCTAATTTCTTTCTTCAATCTAGGTGACCACACTAATGCTGCATATTCCAGTCTTGGACATATCATTGATGTTATTAGTTTCTTCACCATTTCTTCATCTAAATATGTAAATGCTGCTTTTATGTTTCTAAGAAGACTGTGTGTTTCCCCAGTTATCTGGTCTATATGTTTTCCAAAGGATAACTTGTCTGTTATGATCACTCCCAGATCTTTTTCTTCAGTTTTTTCATGATGCTTTCATTACTCAGAGTAGTTCCCGATATTAGTCTTCTGCTCTTTCCAAACTCCATCACGCTACACTTCTCTGTATTGAATGTCATTTCCCATTTGCGTGACCATTCATTTATTCTATCGAGATCTTGGCTCAGGGCTACACAGTCATCTTCATTAGCCACCCTCCTCATTATTTTAGCATCATCAGCAAACATATTCATATAGCTTGTCACCCCTTCTGTCATGTCATTTATATATATTGCAAACATAATCGGAGCCAGCACCGATCCTTGGGGGATTCCACTCATCACTTCCATCCAGCTTGATTTATTATTCCTGATTACTGTTCTCATTTCTCTCTTCGTCAATAAGTCCATAATCCAATCCAATATTGAACCACCCAGACCTCCAACATGATTAAGTTTCCATATTAATCGCTTGTGTGGTACTTTATCAAACGCCTTCTTTAACCCTTTCATTGCTAAATGCTCGCAGCGAGCGTCAGGCGTATTTGCTGGTGGTGCTAAACGCTTGCTGCGAGCTCCACCAGCACTCAAATCTCCCGCATATGAGTGTTCCAACACTAATTCTCACAACACAGGATTGCCATTTGAGTAGGTTCTTCACTAAATTTGGTGTAAAATCATAACAGCCCAGTGCGGCAAATCTACAGACGAGTAACTGGTGGATGTTCTTGCCCAATATAGCTGCATTTTTGCATAGCTTCACCTATCACCTGACTGATTCTTTGACCAAATAGTTGTAAATATTGCAGTTGGCAATACTCCCTTGCCAGAATCTGAAGGAGAGATATCTGCAGTTCCCTCAATATGGCTGATCATCCCGCACGCACCGACATAAGTGTTAACATTCAACACTCCCTGAACGTGCATGTACGTTTGCAAGAGAGGCATACATAACTGACTCCTATAGATCTGGACCTCCTCTTTCCAATGGTGTTTTTGGTTTTTAGCTGTGATGAATAGTTTTTGAGATACAGAGGTTAAAAGAGACCCCCCAATGGGCTGCCCGACTGCGCCTGAGGAGATAGTCGCGTCCGCACTGCGCGCAAGGAAAGGGTTAAATCCAGATACACACAATCTGCCCAACTGTCTCTTTCCTGTATTATATCAATTACTCTTGAATAGAAGCTGATCAGATTAGTTACACAAGACCGTCCTCCTCTGAATCCGAATTGGCTATTTGTTAATATACTATTCTCTTCTAAATACTCCACTCATGTTTTTTTTATAATTTTCTCACACATCTTTGCTACTACACTTGTTAATGATACTGGCCTATAATTCAACAGGTCTTCCTTACTTCCTCCTTTATGAATTTTGATGATGTTAGCCCTCTTCCAGTCTCTCGGTACCTTCCCTTGTGCTAGTGAGACATTAATCAAGTTGCTGAACTTTTCAGCTATTTGCTGGTTACACTCTTTTAGCACCCAATTTGATATACCATCCGGTCCTGCTGATTTCCTCGCATCCAATTCTTCCAATAATTTTCTAACTTCATCTGCTGATGTTTGTATTCTCTCCAGACCCACTCTATTCCCCGGCACTGCATCTACACCTTCAAACTCACTCTCCCTTGTGAACACTGTTTGGAAACAGTTATTCATCACTTCTACTATTTCACTTATACTATCAAAAGTTTCACCATTAACTTTTACTTTTTGAATCTCATCTCTATTTTTCAACTGTCCATTTATGAACTTTTAAAACAGTTTTGGCTGGTCTTTGCACTTATCTACAATATTTTTCTCAAAATTCCTTTTTTCTTCTCTTCTTACTTTAACATAAGCATTCCTCTTCCTTTTGTACTCATTCCAAAGATCCATCCTCCTATTTTTTCTCCGTTTGTTCCATGCCTTCTCCTTTTCCTGCTTGGCATCTACACACTTTCTATTATACCACTCTTCTCTTGATTTCTGGCCTTCTTTCATCCTTGGTACCCACATTTCCACTCCATTGTAAATCCGTAGAAAGATAGCCCATTTTTCCTCCACATTTTCAGCCTCAGAAAAAGTATCCCATTGTGCTTCCTCAAAATGTTTCCCAAGTTGTTCAAAATTTGCCTTATTAAAGTTAAACCATTCTTTCCCGTAGTCCTCATTCTTGATTATTTTATCTCCTTCTCGTAATATGTACTCGATAAGTACGTGATCACTCTTCCCTATAGGGCTCTTATAGTTCATCTCCTCTATGATATCTGGCTCCCTGGTGATTATCAAGTCCAATCTAGATGGCTCGTCTTCTCCTCTGAATCTTGTATTTTCCTCCACCCACTGTGTGAGGACGTTATCTACAGGAAATCCCCGATATACGAAAGCTCGATGTACGAAAATTCGGATATACGAAAGTGAAAAATATAGGACAATTTTCGGTTCACGAAAGACATGCTTCGCATATACGAAAAGTACTACAGTTTCCGCGCCCACCGTTTCACCGATGTCTATATCGGTCGCCACGCCGTCAACAGCCTCACGACACTTTTCGCAGTGATTAGGCAGCAAGTGTCCATGTCCAGTCCCCTCCACTTCAACGCTCATCACTTAGCGTTGCCAGTTTGTGAACCCCTTGCTTCGACTCGAATCCGAAACACATCCCAGCCAGCGTGAGGAAACGTGAGGGTGATGGAGGGGTTGGGGGGGGGCTTGGAGTGGTGCGGTGGTGTACTGTTTGGCACGTGTTTCGGGCACGAGAGTCGAAACTGGCCTTTCACAGCTTGGGAAGTAAACATTGGCAATGTTAAGTGATGAGTTGTAGTGACGAGTTAGAGGGGATTGTCCTAACATATGTAATGCATTTCTATAACAGTAAAGGAACAGGAAATGGTAATTGTTTTTAATTATTTATGAGCCTTGCGTTTCATTGTATTGTGAGTAGTAAATTGCTTTTAAGCATAGTTATATTTAACTTTTTTTTTTTTTTTTTTTTTTTTTTGCTGGCGCTGGTCCCTAACCCCCCTATTTATTAACAATCCTATGGGGGAAATGGCTTCGATATACGAAAAATCGATAAACGAAAGTTTTTTTCAGTCCCTAACCCTTTCGTATATAGGGGATTTCCTGTATAACCAATTCCAAAACCTCGTTCCCCCATGAAGCTTCACTTCCTTCCATTGACCAGTTTTCCCATTACAATTAAAATCCCCCATTATCAGAATCTTATCCTTTTCCTCCAGCAATCTCCTTAGGCAATCCAATGTGTCTTCCAGCTTCTTCTTGTACAATTCTTCCGTCCATGAATTGGATTTTGGAGGGACATACACCACTACGATATTTCTGCATCCTCCCCTTTGCAGTCTTATTCCCACACTCAAGACCTCCGCTTCCCCTTCGCCATAGGTGACACCCTCCACTGTCCATTCTTTTTTCAACAATAGCATCACTCCTCCTTGTTTATTTTCTCTATTTCTCATCCATACATTATATTTACCATCCCCTAAGTTAAATGCATCCATACTACCAGTCAATTTGGTTTCCGTAATCCCCATAACATCTATTTTTTCCTTGCTCAGGGAATCTCCTATTTCTAACATTGACGATATTAACCCGTTCACATTAGTGTATGCCACCTTCAAGCTGTCTCCTCTTCCCTTCTGTACCACTTCCTTAGGTCCATGTCTATCACTCTCCAGAAAATTTATTTTTATCCTCTTCTGATCTTCCTTCATTCTTTTCATTGGCTTGATTCTTCAATTCTCTTATCTTGTTCTTTTCCTCCACACTTCTGTCCTTTCTTACCCAGACTTTTTTGTAGGTCTCTGTTCTTGCTAACTTCCATGACTTTCCCACCACTTCTTCTGCAGCCGCTTGAGACCTAAATTTAATTTTAACTGGTCGTTGGGCTCCTTTTTCATACTTTCCAAGCCTGAATACTTCTTCGATCTCTCCTACCAGCTCATGATCTTCCTGAATTACTTCAATTACTTGCTCCACTGCCTTCCTTTTCTTCTTTTCCCTTGTATGTCTGACTGGCATGTGCTCTTCATTAATGCCCACCACTATTACAGACTTTTTTTCAGCGGAGTCTCTCGCTATTTCTGTTTTTTTTTTATCACCTTAATCACCTTTTCAGTTATAGCTTCATCCTCAGCCTTGACTTGTTCCTCCACAATTTTCTTAAAGCTAACATTCTCCTTTTCTTGCTCCTCCTTCCAGACTTTATGCGTTTCCTTTAATTCCTTGACTTTAACCTCCGCGTCTTCTGCCTTTTTCTCGTTCAATGTTACCTGCTTGTGCATTCTTCCAAACATTCTTCTCTGTCTTCAGAACGTCCACCTCTCTCTCCAGCATCCCCATTCTATCTCTCATATCCTTCATCTCCCTTTCCAAGTCTATGAGCCTCCTTTTCAACATATTGTCTCTGTCTCTGGGTCTCTCCATGTCATCCGGGAAGCCCTCAAACTCAAACTCTTGCCTTTTTGCTGCTTGCCTTGTCCTGACCCCTGCGCTCTGCGGTGTAAACAATGCCGGAGGGGTGTATGTGTGTGTGTGTGTGTGTGTGTGTGTGTGTGTGAGAGAGAGAGAGAGAGAGAGAGAGAGAGAGAGAGAGAGAGAGAGAGTGTTTGTGTCTACAATTCAAACTGATAGCAGCCACAAGATTCTCCGTGAGTGTTGCCTTTCAGAATGCGATTATTTTTCAAGTAACATGTATTTATTTTCCATGCGACAAAACGAAAGGCATGTCATGATTCATATCATACAAGGTTTCACCACCACAACACAACATGCACAAAAAAACACTAGAAATGGGGATAGTAAGTACCAAATGGAAATTAGATCTTGTTCATATTAGCGGGGTCGAAGCGCCATAAGGCAACTACCACAAAAAGAATGAAGCAGAAACTGCTACAAAAACTGACTTTTTTTTTTTTTTTTTTTTTTTTTTTACATCAAAGAAAACTGCTCAAGAATTTATCTATTCTTATTATCCTTCTCAGCCTCTTCTTCAGGACTTTTTCGTATACCTTCCCTCCAGTAAACTTATCCCCCTTTAGTTACCACATTTCAAAGCATCTCCTTTCCCTTTAAAAATGGGTACAGTGTATCTTCCTTTCCAGTCTTCTGGTATCTCTCCCTTTTTAATACATTTAAGAGGAGGCGCCGCCTAGTATTAGTGGAGGGTACATTCATTTTATTTCAATTGTTCTAAGGTATTTTTTCTTTGAAGACTTAGGTAAGTGCATTAAAATCTGCATGTATCAGCATAATAGCTTTCGTGCTTCTGTAGGAAAAAAAATTACAAACGAAATTTATTACCTGTAATAAGAGAGCTAAAAACATAAATGGGGGCCAGCATGTTCACTCAACATGTACGACATTGGGCAGTTTTACTCATAACACCACTAGTTAAATATTGTCTGTTAAATTTTTTAATATGCCTCACCATTCCTGTGCAAAAAAAATTACCAAAATCACCATTTTATGTGTCCCATAATTCTACCACATTTTTTACCTTCAATAAATCATATCAGCAGTGTTTTCTTTTTTATAAAAAAATCAGAAGGATAATTTTTTTTACCATTCACTCGTCTTTCAGCAGATATTTGATTTTTTTATTATGTTCACAACTAATAGAGTTATTATTCTCCAAAATACAAAAAATGCACTTTCGAGATATCGGCTATTTTGTGTATAGATCCAGTTAGCGAACAAAGTTATGATTTTTAGAGGATTTTACAGGGATAAAAAACAACTTAGATACCTATGTAGTTGTATTTATGAATGACAATGAATGATATAAAAAATAATCATCATAATTGACACCTCTGTGTGTGTGTGTGTGTGTGTGTGTGTGTGTGTGTGTGTGTGCGCGCACGCACTAGAAATCTGGGCTATAGTGTTCTGTGGATGCCTCCTGTTTCTTCTTCGTCATTTTCTTTTCTTTTGGGCTTCTCCTTTTCTTCCTGAGCTTCCAAACCTGCCAAAGTACAAGTGTACCTCTGAGGAGCACTGGTGATGCAATAAGTGACTAATTGACTGATTCACTCAACCACACCCTCCAAGGCTTGCTGGCTGCCACTAGAATTTTGCCAGATGCATGATGACACGCTTTTCGTAAAAAAAAAAAGTGGAAAAAATTGGACAAAAGAAGGCAAAATGAAACATATATGAGTATTCTACAGAAAACATAGGTTCTGCAAGTAGGGGACCACGAAATTAGTAATACAAATCTATTTATTTGAAAGGGAAAGAATTGTCGTACAGGTGCCAAGCTTTCACAGGGAACGTGTGCCATGTTCAGCTATTTTTTGGAGTGACTTTTAAAATTTGGCTGAAAAAGTGAAAAATATCTGTTATTGGCGGCGCCTCCCCTTAAGCGCTCTGCAGCCTCCAGTCTGGAGTCTTGTAATGCCTGTTGAGAGGGTCTTCTGTTGAAAGAAGTTGAATAATGCAAAGTGGAGTCATCAGCATATGAGTGGATTGGACAGTTTTTTATGGAAAGAAGATCATTGATGAATAACAGGAAGAGAGTGGGTGATAGGACAGAGCCCTGTCGAACACCACTCTTGATAGGTTTAGGGGAAGAACAGTGACCGTCTGCCACTGCGGAGATAGAACGGCCAGAAAGGAAACTGGTGATAAAGGAACAGAGAGAGGGATAGAAACCGTAAGAGGGCAGTTTAGAAAGCAAAGACTTTAGCCAGACTCTATTGAAAGCTTTCAATATGTCTAGCGCAACTGAGAAAGTTTCACCAAAACGGCTAAGAGAGGATGACCAAGAGTCAGTTAAGATAGCAAAAAGATCGCCAGTAGAACGCCCCTTGCGCAACCCATACTGGTGATCAGATCGAAGGTCAGAAGTGGAAAGGTGCTTTTGAATCTTCCGGTTCAGGATTGATTAAAAAGCTTCAGATAGAGAGGAAAGTAAAACTATAGGGCGGTAGTTTGAAGGATTGGAGCGGTCACCCTTCTTAGGCACAGGCTGTATGAAGGCATACTTCCAGCAGGAAGGAAAGGTAGATGTTGACAGGCAGAGACGAAAGAGTTTGACCAGGCAGGGTGACAGCACGGAGGCACAGTTTTTAAGGACAATAGGAGGCACTCCATCAGGTCCATAAGCCTTCTGAGAGTTGAGGCCAGAGAGTGCATAGAAAACATCATTCTTAAGAATCTTAATAGTAAAGGAGGTTTTGGTAAGACAAAGACTAGATTTGGCACGATTCCGGGCAGAAATATAAAGATCATGGTTAGCAGGAGTGCGAAGGCTCTGGTACCTTTTGTGAGCTGCCTCTCTATCTTTGATAACACGAGAACAAGCGTGATTAAACCAAGGGTTTTTATTTTAGCATGAGGAGTATAGAAAGTACGTGGAATATATGCCTCTATTCCAGAGACAATTACCTCTATGATGTGCTGAGCACACACAGAGGAGTCTCTCTCCTGGAAGCAGTAATCATTCCACGGGAAATCAGTAAAGTACATCCTCAGGTCGTCCCACCGAGCTGAAGCAAAATGAAAGAAACATCGCCTCTTCGGTGGATCCAGAGGATGTACAGGAGTGATAGGACAGGATACAGAAATAAAGTTGTGATCGGAGGAGCCCAACGGAGAGAACAGTTTGAGAGTAAGCAGAAGGGTTAGAGGTAAGGAAGAGATCTGGTATGTTGGGCCGGTCTAAAAGATGGTCAGGAATACGTGTAGGGTGCTGAAACAACTGCTCTAGGTCACTGACGAGAGCAAAGTTGTAGGCTTGTTCACCAGGCTGGTCAGTGAAAGAGAATGAAAGCCAAAGCTGGTGGTGAACATTGAAGTCTCCTAGGATGGAGATTTCAGCAAAGGGAGAGTGGGTCAAGATGTGCTCCACTTGAGTTCAAGTAGTCAAAGAATTTTACATAGTTAGTAGAGTTAGGTGAGAGATAAACAGCACAGATGTAGTTAGTAATAGAATGACAATGAAGTCTTAGCCAGATGGTGGAAAACTCTGAAGAGTCAAGGTCGTGGGCACGAGAGCAAGTGATGTCGCTATGCGTGGGCGCAACATCCAGCTTTGGATTGAAATTTAGGATAGAGATATTAGGAGGGAACAGAACAGAGATTGCTGTCAGTAGCCTCAGAAACCTGTGTTTCAGTGAGGAAGAGAAGGTGAGGTTTAGAGGAGGAGAGATGGTGTTCCACAGAATGAAAATTAGAACGAAGACCTCGAATGTTGCAGAAATTGATAAAAGAAAGTTGGAAGAGGTATCAAGACACCTCTTGGTTCGGAGGCCGAATGTGGAGTCTGCTCTGGGGGCATTTGTGGTCTCCCCCCCCCCTCAGACGGGGACTCCGAGGCTGCATTATTATACGCCATTTTGAAACTTGGATAATTTTGGGAAATGGTGCAAGTGTTGTGTGTATGTAGTGTGGTGTGGAAAGTAAGAGGATCTGTCTTTAGAGAGATGCTGAACCACTCTCTGGTGTAGATGAGACAATAGGGAAATGGAGAGTGAGGACACAGGAAGGGTCTTTGGAGGGCTTCAGCACCCTCCTCGCTTCCCGTATATAACTCACTGGGAGTGGCTTGTGCCCGTTTCGGTAGGTGTCTTCCTACCTATTCCTACTAAATTCCACCACTCCTTCCTTTCCTGCTGCTTTTATTAAATCTATTGTTAGCCCTGTAGGTCCTGCTGCTCTACCATTTTTCATTTCCTTTAGTGCTTCTTTTACTTCCTCTTCCGTATTTTTTTCTGGTGGGCCTTCTACTTTTTCAGTTTCATTTATCATATATTCATTTTCATAATGAAACAGGATAAAAGTTTTGTGTCGACGAAGGAATAGGGCAATTTAAGTGATCTACCAGGCATTTATAAATCCTTATGTAATGTAATTAGTACTGAGTTAAGATCCTCCAGTCATTGTAATTTATGAGGTCAGATCCTCCTTTCTTCCCTCTTTTGCAGACAAATTTTAGAAGCCAAGTAATATAAATAATGCAGCTGTTGAGCTGTCAGGTAGTTGCAATTTTTATATGACTGACTAACACTTATTTCCCCTTGTACCATTTAACTGATATAATTTCATTCACATAGAGTGGACATTCTTCTTTGGCTCACTAAGGATGTGGGACCTCATTCAGAAATGATTCGGGGTCTCATAGAACAGTACAAGAAAATTTCCATCTCTTCTGTCAACACCCATCGAAGTCAAGAAAGGCATGATGATCAGAACAGATTGCCTCATGAACCTATCTATGCCAAAAGTAAGTGATAAAGTGGACTAACATAAAAGCCACGATCGTGCCTGACGGAGTATAAGGGTTAAAACATTTAGGAGATACTTTTGCCTGATAAAGTTGTGACTAGAGAATTCCTTTTTGCTGAATCTATTACAAGGCCTCATGAACAGTATAAAGGTAAGGACACATGTTTCCACAGTCTGTGAGTACCTGAGCGAAAATCTTCGAGGAAGGTGGTCGGACTTGGGGCGTTCCCTAAACCTTGGTAATCTTGTCAGTGAGCTGTTCCGAGAATCAGGTATTAGAAACAAAGACAAGATTCATCAGGTCAGTAGTCATCTTCATCTTCATCTGTACCCTCCCTTTTCCATTATTTTTTTCAAATTCAGTTTTCAAGAAGCAAATGGGGATAGTTTTATTCTTACAAGATGGGCACTTGGGCTTCATATAGTGTCTGGGAGTGTTATTGTAAACAATGTTAGGGTTGAGCAACCATACACTTGTATTATGAGTATGTTGTGTAACTCAGTTTTCTGTTTTTGAATGTGTTTTTTTCTTGGTATCTTATTATTTGTATCCTTCCCTACTTTGCTAAGGAAAAAAATTGGTTCATGATAATTGTAGTGATCATAATATAATAATAATACTAATAATAATAATAATAATAATAATAATGGTAATAATAATAATAATTATAATGACAGGCAAAGTTTAGGCAGTCATTTTACATATCAGTTTGATCACCATTTCCAGATTTGCAGAACGAAGTTTTTGATGATACTCATAACTTTCAACCTATAGGTCTTGGAGGAACACAGACTGCAGGCACAAGGAGACCCCATACCAGGGCTGCTGCAAGCATTACAAGATTGTGAATTAAACCTGCAACGCAGACACATCATAAAGGAAATTATCTCTTGAGAATATGTTTTCTTCTGTCTTGTGAAGTTGGTCCTGAACCTAAACAGCATTTCTCATGAAAGAGAAGGATTATAGATTCACAAAATTTACTAACATTAATGACAGGTAAGTCAGATTTTCTTGGTGAAAGCAACAGGGCATGTCAAGGAATAGTTTAGATTACCATTAACCCGTAAACTGCTGTACGCCTCTCAGGCGGCTTCTTCAGGAACATGCTGTATGCCTCTTGGGAGCGTGATTTTTACACCTTTGAATCTTTTTTTCCTAGTTAGCATAGCGTCTCATGTTTCATTTTTCATTTTAGTCATGTAGATCTTGTCATTAGTTTGTCGTCATTCAAGAATGATAAAGACATTTATATGGGAAGCCTATTGAGTCACTGAATTCACAATCCAACTCACTGTCTCTTCTCTGTTATATTGTAAATATACTAGTTATAAACATGACATCAAAATTCAGGCATAAAAAGAAGCAGAATATGAGACAAAATTAAGTTTGTTAGGAATTCAGAAATAAGGCGTTCTGTACGTTGGTAACACTGCCTCTCACACACAATGAGTCACATGCGCCGCTCAGCCCAGCTACATGCAGTCTCTTACCACCAGTTATGGGAGACAGTGGACTGCATCCCTTTCTAATGACATGAATGATGAATGCCCCCCTCCCCACCAGAAAGAAAGTAGCTTTTTTTATAGTTATTTTTTATCACTATTTCATATGGGTGAAAATTATATTGGCTTATCAAGAAAGCATTTTCTTTTATATGGATTAATGTCCTAGGGCCAGGCTAAGCATGAAAGAGGGAAGCATTTTCTTTAATATGGATCAATTACGTAGGCTAAGCATGAAAGAAGAAAGCATATTTTTTATATGGATCAATGTCGTAGGCTAAGCATGAAAGAGGAAAGGAAAGGAAAGAAAGGAAAGCTGCCTTGTATAGGCAAACCAGCCTCCTGCAGACTCCTTATGTTCTTATGTTCTTACATGGATCAGTTACGTTGGCTAATCGTGAAAGAAGAAATAATTTTCTTTGATACAGATCAATTTCGTAGGCTAAGCATGAGAGTCATTTTCTTTGATATGGATAAATTGCGTAGGCTAAGCATGAGAAGCGATGCTTTTTTATTTCCAACGAATTAGAATAAAGTCACCTAATAAAGAAAAATAGTCTCACAGTGAAGCCCTGTGGCAGTTCAAAATACCTTGTGCAAGCTCATTATACATACAATCACCTTTTGATTAACACAAGTTTAAACAACACGTTTTTTTTATTTAATACGAGTTTATATTTAAGGAGATACAATTAACTAACGCGATATTTTCGATTTAACATGCGTTTAATTGATGATGTCATGCACGATGACGTCACACGCACCCACACTACTTCTGGCAGGAATCGCGCTGAGACGCTCTGTTTCTCCTCAGTCTGAACCTAGCCCGCACTGTGAGTGGAAAGTTTCTCTGGAATACACTGCATTTTCACCTCTACTATGGCACCCAAGTGTCATTCCACCTCCTCACAGGAAAGTGCTGCCAAGAAATCAAGAAAGACTCTCACCATTGAAATAGTATAGCAGCGATCGCCGGTCATTGGTAACAATCAAAACAAAGAAAAGTGACTGTGAAAACAGCCCTAAATCTCAATATTTTAAATTTAAAATCCTTGATACTTACTGGGACTGGCCAGAACTGGTCCTTCTTTGAGACTCGAGGCTACTGCTTTGAGGAGTAAACAAACATGGCGGAGACTGCAACAGTGGCAGAGGGGTAACGGGTATAAAGTTTGTACAGGTGTACCGCCGGGGACAGCAACAAATAGACCTTCCAAGGGCCCAGCAAACACTCAAATTAATTAATAATAAATTAGATTTATATGGATATACAGTGGAGACTCAATACTCGAACTTAATTCATTCCAAATGGGTGTTCAAGTATCAAAAAGTTCGACTACCGATACCTATAAATCAGGTAATTCGTTCCAACCTTAGCAAAACCTTAAGTTTACAAAAATTCCAATGTAAAATTTTTTATAATTTTGATTTGTACTTACCATAAGTGAAGGCTGGTGATGGATAACGTAGAAGAGGAGGGGAGAAGGGTGGGGAGGAGGAGGGAGGTTATTCGTCGGAGGACGAGTCACCGTCTGGTAACTCGTCTCCTGGTGTGATTCCTGTGAACCCACTAGTGGAGGGCTGTGGCTCACTAACACTTGCACTCTCACTAGATTCCTTTTTCAACAAGAATCTGTCTAATGTGATCTGCCTTTGCCTTTTTTCAAAATGTCTCTGAAATGCTGCATCAAATTTTCATCAAATTGGTTTATGTTTCTGTGTACGGCAGCAATATCAGGGTGGCACCTCTCCAAAAAGTTTCCCAGCTTTGTCCACTGCCGCAAATATTTCCTTGCTGTTTCCCTCCTCCTCCCCTGAAGACAGCTCCTCAGTTACCTCCTGCAGCTGTTCCTGTTGAAGTTGATGCAGCTCGTCAGTGGTGAGGTCTTCAGAGTGTGCTTGCACCAGCTCCTCCACATCATCACTGTCCACCTCAATGCCTATGGCCCTCCCCAGAGACACAGTGTCCTCCACCACAGCAGACTCCTGGACTGAAGGCTCGAATCCCTCAAAATCCTTGGCTATCACACAGGTCGGCCACAGATTTTTCCAGGCAGACTGCAAGGACCTCACAGAAACTTGACCCCAGGCTTTATCTATAAGCCTTAGGCAGTGGAGGATAATGAAGTGATTCTTCCAAAACTCCCTCAGAGTGAGCTCTGTTTCAGAAGTCACCTCAAAGCACCTCTTAAAAAGTGCTTTTGTGTACAGCTTCTTAAAGCTGGCGATGACATTCTGGTCCATGGGTTGGATCAGTGGCGTGGTGTTGGGGGGGAGGAACATCACCGATGAATTTATACCCCTTACCCAATTCTTCTTCCACGCCTGGAGGGTGTGCAGGGGCACTGTCCATCAGCAGGAGGGCCTTGAGTGGTAGATTCTTCTTTATTAGGTATGTCTTCACTGCAGGTGCAAACACCTCCACAAACCACTCCGTGAAGAACTGCCTGGTTGTCCAGGCTTTCTTGTTTGCCCTCCACATCACACTGAGTTTGCTCTTTTGCACACCGTTCTTCTTGAATGGCCTGGGGTTTTCTGAATGGTACACCAGCAGCGGTTTAATTTTGCAGTCGCCGCTTGCATTGGCGCACAGAAGCAGGGTTAGCCTGTCTTTCATGGGCTTGTGTCCTGGCAAACACTTCTCTTCCTTTGTTATATAGGTCCTGATTTGTAGTTTTTTTCCAAAACAGGCCTGTCTCATCACAATTAAAGACCTGTTGTGGGCTTAAGTGCTCCTTATCCACAAATTTCTTAAATTCAGGCACAAACTTCTCGGCGGCAACTTTGTCATCACTTGCGGCCTCGCCGTGCCTCACAACAGAATGAATTCCAGTTCTCTTCTTGAAATACCCAAACCACCCCTTACTAGCTTTAAAATCTTCACTGGAGTCAGAGGTAGTATCACAAATAAGATCACCATGGAGCCGCCTAGCCTTCGCACAAATTATGCCCTCTGACATAGAATCACCAGCCATCTGCCTTTCGTTTATCCACACCATCAACAATTTTTCCATTTCTTCCACTGCCGCAGGTCACTTAAGTTGCTTTTTCACACCCATCGCCACATCAGCTCCCTTAATGGCCTCCTTGTTCTTCAGTATGGTGGCTACTCTAGATTTCGCCATACAATACTCAGCTGCAAGATCGGTGATTCTTGCTCCTTTCTCGTATTTATCAATAATCTCCTTTTTCCGTTCAGTGGTCGTCACTACATTCTTCCTTTTAGGCTTATTTTCACCACTAATAAGCCTCTTTGGTGCCATTGTAAGTTTCTAGATGAAAAACCACAGACAGAACGCAGGAGAATGTTGTTCTCACGACCGCAGCGGGACAACTGGCGGCGGCGGGGAGGGAGAGGCCAGGAGCCTTTGTTTACAACCACGTGTGCGGACGTTCGAGTGCCAGATATTTTTTCGAGTACCAAGTCGAACTTTTTATATATAGATATATATATATATATATATATATATATATATATATATATATATATATATATATATATATATATATATATATATATATATATATATACACATACATACAGTCGTCCCTCACATAGTACGGTTTCCAATAGTACGGTTTCAGTTTTATACGGATTGTCATAGAATTTTATTTTTAGGATTTTTAAATTTCCCGCTCATCGCACCAAATAGCAATGACGTGAATGGCAACACTGTTCTACTCGTGGAGGTAGAATTGGTGGAGTCGACATCAGCCCAATTAAGTGAATCAACTGAACTGTCATTTTTAGGGCCGCAAGATTGTGGAAACCTGCCAGGTGTCAGGTGTCGTCAGGTTAGGCTCCCCCTTAATGGGTTCAGCAGGCTTTTCTCACCCGTGTATCCCTGATCTTCCGGCCCTAAAAATGACAGTTCGGCTTTACCTCAATGAATGGGAGTATCGGCCCAGACTGCCACCCATGCGCATCTCAGTCCATGTGTGTGCACATCAGGAATAATGTTTTGCCAGATTGAAACGTATGCGCTTTCCTTAAGTCCGTGTGTGTGCACAGCCTCAGATACGCTTCTCCATTACCATATAACATGAACATGGGACCCAAGAGACAAACTAAAACACTTGCTGTAAGCACCCCAAAGTGTTCGAGAAAGCTGTTCACCTTGCAGAAGAATTCAAATTTAGGAGAAGTTACGTTTTCGTACGAGTTAAGTTGCGGTAGGAAGAGCATACCACTTGAATCCGAGTCCCACCTGGCTCAGCTTCTACTCGCCGGCCAAAGTTGCCCGTTATGCATTTTCTGCCGTAGTGTTACCACGCTGGGCAACGGAGCCATCCTGGCAGCGCTCCCTTCCACATTGTCAGCGAGCGGACCTTATCATACACTCGCACTCTATCTTACTCTCTACCATTGTCTCTATTGCTGTCTAAATCATACTTGAAATAAGATATGAAACGGTAATTGTGGAGATTGACTCCGCACCTCCAAAATATGGCATTACGCCTCCCTCTTATATACGTAGTTAAGGGACGCATATTTAAACTACTCCAGCCGAACTTTAAATAACCTGACCTCTAATGGGGGGCTTCCTTGATCCCCTCAGCGTGGTAACAATGCACTGTGACTGCAGCAGAAAATGCATAACTGGCAACTGAGCCAGGCGGGAGCTAGATTCCGTAGGATTGCCCAGGAGTGTTTCTAGGGGGGGCACTAATTTTATCTGATTTTAATAGTGCAGGGGTCCTGGCTCCCTAACCCCCGTACTATTTGAGGGACTATATATATATATATATATATATATATATATATATATATATATATATATATATATATATATATATATATATATATATATATATATATATGACTCTTGGTCATCCTCTCTTACCCGTTTCGTGAAACTTTGCTATTGCTGGACATATCAAAAACTTTTGATAGGGTCTGGCACAAATCTTTGCTTTCTAAACTACCCTCCTACGGTTTCTATCCTTCTCTCTGTACCTTTATCTCCAGTTTCCTTTCTGACCGTTCTATTTCTGCTGTGGTAGACGGTCACTGTTCTTCCCCTAAATCTATTAACAGTGGTGTCCCACAGGGTTCTGTCCTATCTCCCAATCTATTTCTGTTGTTCATTGATGATCTTCTTTCCAAAACGAACTGTCCTATCCATTCCTACGCCGATGATTCCACTCTGCATTATTCAACTTCTTTTAATAGAAGACCCACCCTTCAGGAACTTAACGACTCAAGGCTGGAGGCTGCAGAACGCTTAGCCTCAGACCTTACTATTATTTCCGATTGGGGCAAGAAGAACCTGGTGTCCTTCAACGCCTCAAAACACAGTTTCTCCACCTATCCACTCGACACAATCTTCCAAACAACTATCCACTATTCTTTGACAACACCCAGCTATCACCTTCCTCAACACTAAACATCCTCGGTCTATCCTTAACTCAAAATCTTAACTGGAAACTTCATATCTCATCTCTTACTAAATCAGCTTCCTCGAGGCTGGGCGTTCTGTACCGTCTCCGCCAGTTCTTCTCCCATGCACAGTTGCTGTCCATATACAGGGGCCTTGTCCGCCCTCGTATGGAGTATGCATCTCATGTGTGGGGGGGCTCCACTCACACAGCTCTTCTGGACAGAGTGGAGGCTAAGGCTCTTCGTCTCATCAGCTCTCCTCCTCATACTGATAGTCTTCTACCTCTTAATTTCGATATTTCCATGCTGACTGCTCTTCTGAACTTGCTAACTGCATGCCTCCCCCCCTCCCGCGGCCCCGCTGCACTCGACTTTCTACTCATGCTCATCCCTATACTGTCCAAACCCCTTATGCAAGAGTTAACCAGCATCTTCACTCTTTCATCCCTCACGCTGGTAAACTCTGGAACAATCTTCCTTCATCTGTATTTCCTCCTGCCTACGACTTGAACTCTTTCAAGAGGAGGGTATCAGGACACCTCTCCTCCCGAAATTAACCTCTGATTTTGGACACTCCTTTAACCTCTGTTCGGGAGTAGTGAGTAGCGGGCCTTTATTTCTTTTTCTTTTTTTCTTTTCTTTGCGCCCTTGAGCTGTCTCCTTAGCTGAAAAAAAAATATATATATATATATATATATATATATATATATATATATATATATATATATATATATATATATATATATATATATATACATACATACAGTAGAGCCCCACTTAGCGCGAGATCAATTAGTGCGAACCGCAATTAGCGCAAGCCACCATCAACCAAGAAAAAAATTAATTAGCGCGAAAGCCTCAGTTAGCGCGAGCAGCTACCACGACTGAATTTTGAAAATTGCGCCAAGCCGCCATGATGCACGGAGGCCTGGGTGGCCTGCCTCACACCACAACACAGCCCCCCTCCACCACTTCCCACACGCTCCCAGTCTCTCATGCTCCCTAACGTCGTCCTACTCCCCCTGGCCCCCCTCGGAGGCTGCCCGCCTCACCTGCCACCTCCTGCTGGGGGTGGTGCACAGCTCGCCGCCTGTGTGGCGCCGCAGCAGCCACTGTCACACTCTGTGTCCCAGCCCCGCCGCCGCCTCCGCTGTCATCCTCGGGGCGTCGCCACGGGCGTGAGCTTCGCCGCGTCGGCCCCGCGTGGTGTCACTATTACCTGCCGCAGCGGGGCAGATGAGGCAAGGTGTCACCATTGACTGAGTGGCCACCGTCACCGTAACACGCTTGATGATAACGAGTGTGATGTCAGCCTGGCAGGCATGACGCCCACACACGCCCACACCCTGCCCGCCGAACCTTTGCTGGGGCCAAACTCCTGTCACACCCACTTGCCGATACCTTGGGCCGCAAGTCACCATCACGGCTCAATAACTGATGACTGTGTATTTTGAGTAATTATCAAACCCAAAAGTCAGACCCACGTGTGCACCAAATAACTTTTTTCATATTGGTTACTTTATTCAATTAGCGCGACCGCGTTCATCCACCTAATTCTCGCGCTAAATGGGGCTCTACTGTATATATATATATATTGTGTGTGCGTGTACACACACACACACAAACACACGCGCTCATTTGCATGACATGAATTACCGCACCGTCTTCTTGTGATGCTGCTGTTGACAATGCTGCTGTCTCTCCCATCTCCATGGCAACGAGTACCCCCTACCCGTCCCTCCCTATCCTTCCCCTCCCTCCCCTGCTGACAGAGCGAGCTTCCATTCGCGCCAAAATACAACTTTGGAAAGCAATTATATGAAAACAAAAAGACCTACTACAAGTTATTTTTGCAAGTAGATGCAGTGTCACCCTCCAAAGACACTGGAATGCTATCTTTACCGATACTGTAATCGCGGCCTTTTTTTTAATACTGCCGCATCATAAGGATAGCTCGCCACAGCCCAGTAGCAATTTACGGGTTAAATGCACCCCGCCCCCCCCCTCTACACACACACACACACACACACACACACACACACACATGTGTATATCTTGATTTGAAAAAAGCTTTTGACAAGGTTCTGCACAAAAGGTTAATCTGGAAACTACAGAAATGGGGAGGAATGGCCAGAAAGGTTATCGAGTGGATGAAGGATTACTTAACAGGAAGAAAAATGAGGACAGTGATTAGAGAAGAGAAATCAAATTGGAGGAGAGTGGAGGAGGAGCTCCTCAAGGCTCAGTACTGGCACCAATTATGTTCATAATATAAAATAAATGATATGCTGATGGGTATAAAAAGTTATATAAGCCTTTTTGCAGACGATGCAAAGTTAATAAGAAAAGTGAAGATGAAGGAAGACTGTGAAGAACTGCAAAAAGACCTGGATAGAGTGTAAGATGGAGCCAGTTATGGGAGATGGAATTTAATGCAAACAAATGCCATGTTATGGATATGGGGAAAAGTAAAAAAAGACAGAGGAAAACATACAGGATGGGAGAAGAAAACTTAAAGTTGATACATGAAGTAAAAGATTTGGAAGTAACAATGCAAGACACACTATCCCCAGAAAAGCACATAAACAAGTTATTTGGAAAAACCTACAGGATGATGAAAAATATAAGGGTATCATTCCATTATATGGACAAAGAAATGACGAAGATAATAATAACAACAATGATAAGACCAAAACTTGAATATGCTGCAGTTGTGTGGTTGCATCACAAAAAGAAGGATATCAGGAAGTCGGAAAGGATACAGAGAATTGTATCTAAAATGGTCCCAGAACTCTTGAATATGACGTATGAAGACAGATTGGGGGATGGACTTGACTACACTGGAACAAAGAAGGGAGAAAGGAGATCTGATCACACTTTATAAGTTGGTAAATAAGTTTGATGAGGTGGATAGAGATGATCTCTTCTCAACTGCGAGAACGCAGGGGCTGAGAGGACATGGAAAGAAACTTAATAAAGGAACTTGTTTGAGTGACGTAAAACAGTATAGTTTTCCACATAGAAGTATTAATACTTGGAACAGCTTACGGGAAGAAGTGGTGGAGGCGAGCAGTGTCCACCAAATGAAGGAAAGGCTGGATAAATGTAGATATGGAGACGGAACTATTAGAGCTTAGCTCGGGCCCGGTAGACTACAAATAGGTAAATACACACACACACACACACACACACACAGACAGAATGTAGTGAGCAACTTGCAGAGAAACTGCACTCCATAATGAGCACCTCTCTGAGGGAAGGAAGGGTACCACAAGATTGGAAGAGAGCAAACATATTACCAATTTATAAAGGAGGAAAGAGAGAGGACCCATTGAATTACAGAGCGGTATCACTCACTAATGTGGTTGCAAAGATATGTGAGAGGCTAGTTAAAAACAGGTGGTCGGATTTTTTAGAAAGGGAGAGAATTATCTCGGATTGCCAGTTTGGATTCAGGAGAGGGAGATCGTGTGTCACCAATTTGTTATGTTATTACTCAAGGGTGACAGATTTAATACAAGAGAGAAGGCTGGGGGGATGGAGTGTACCTGGATTTGAAAAAAGGCATTCGACGAAGTACCGCACAGAAGACTAATTTGGAAAATTTAAAATAGGGGTGGAGTGGGTGATGGACTGATTAAGTGGCTGGAGGACTTCCTAACTAACAGGGAAATGAGGACAATAATCAAGGACAAGGTTTCCAACTGGTTCCCAGTGAGGAGGGGTCCCACAAGGTTTGGTGCTAGCGCCAATAATGTTTGCTGTTTATATAAATGATATGGTGGACGGAGTGACCAGCTATGTGAGTTTGTTTGCAGATGATGCAAAGCTATTGAGACGAGTCAATGATGTGAAAGACTGTGAGGCATTGCAGGGGGACCTGGACAAACTATGGGAGTGGAGTGGTACATGGCAGATGAAATTCAACCTTGGGAAATGTAAAAAAACAGAGTTTGGTAGGAGTGGTAGAAGATGTGAATATGATTATAAGATGGGAAGTGAGATAATATGCAGAGGAATGGAAGAAAAAGATTTGGGAATGACTGTCTCAGAGAACATGTCACCGGACAAACACATCAACAGGATAACGGAACAAACTGTGAATTTGCTAAGGAACATAAGGACGGCATTTGTGTATTTGGACGAAGAGATGATGAAGAAAATAATAGTTACAATGATAAGGCCAAGGTTGGAGTATGCAGCAGTGGTCTGGTCTCCTCACAAAAAGAAGAACATAAGAAAGCTGGAAAGAGTACAGAGAGTGGCAACTGAGATGGTACTGGAACTTAGGGATCGGACTTACGAGGAGAGACCCAATAGCATGGGGCTCACAACCCTGGAGAAAAGAAAAGAAAGAGGAGACCTAATAGCAGCGTACAGGGTGGCGAGCGGGGTGGAGAATCTGGACAGAGAGGACCTGTGTGTGTGGAGCGAGAGAGAAACGAGAGGACATGGAAAGAAGTTGAGGACGACCACGTGTAGGTGAGACGTGAAAAAGTTTAGCTTCCCAAACAGAAGCATTGAGCTATGGAATAGACTGGAGGAGGGGGTGGTTTGTGCAAGAAAATTCATGATTTTAAGGAAAAGTTGGATAAGAGAGGATATGGAGACGGGACAGCGCGAGTGTAGCTCTTTTCCCGTATGTCACAACTAGGTAAATACAACTATAGTCTGTTCACTTAAGCTAGATTCCTGGCACCTAGGCAGGTTGGTAAGCTTGCAGCTGATTGGCTGCTCTGCTCTCCCGCTAACACTCATGTCGGACCACATCTTGCATGCTCGAGTGAGACATGTTTCTTTATTAAATGCCATAGCTCAACTCATATACGAGCTAGCCAGTTTTGGTTGACACCATCAGACTCAGCAGCAGGGTTGGCGGTTTAAACCATGGTTTAAACCAATAAAAAAAACCATTGGTTTAAACCAGTGGTTCTCAAACTGGGGGTAATTACCCCCATGGGGGTAATTACCCCCATGGGGGTAATGAAGCCGTTTCTGAGGGGTAATGAGGTATTTCTAAAATTAAAAATACTTTAGAGTAAAATTCAGTAAATTGATAAATAATAATAAAGTAGAAGTGCAGTTTTTTTTAACAAAACTGCATACCCAATCCTGCGAATGCATATAATTTTTTTTGGGGGGGCGTAAACCCCCTTTAAAATATTCGTATTCTAATGAAATTTCGCCCATATGTTCCCTCCGGTTAGTAAAGCATTATGTAAGAAATTTCATTAGAATACGATAATTTTTTCCCTTTCTCAATTTTTTGGGGGGTCAATTCCCCACTCCGTAAACCCCCTTTAATATCCTATAATTTCATGTAAAATAATTGTAAATGAACAGGAATGGGGGCTAGGGGTAATTGTCCTCTACCTCTGCGCTGTCAGGGGTAACAATGTCAGAAAGTTTGAGAACCACTGGTTTAAACCAACTAATAAAACCTTTTTTTTTTTTTTCTTTTGTGTGTATCTTTGTTAGTTTCATCAGTATTGTGGTTTTAACTATGTGTAAGATTTTAATTATGTACAGCAGAGTTGGCGGTTTAAACCAGGGGTGTCAAACTCAAAACCCTTCGAGGGCCAATTCATACTCTGAATGGGGGCCAACAAGGGTAGAAAATACATTGACAAGATTGAAGTTACCGTGATACAGCAGGCCATTTATGACTATCCCGCGGGCCATGAGTTTGACACCCCTGGTTTAAACCAAAAGCCCATCAATAAAACCAGTGTTTTTTGTGAATCTTTTTTAGTTTCATCAGGTATTGTGGTTTTAATTATATGTGGTTTAAAAAAAAAATTATGCACTGTCATTTTACTAACACCAGGATGAAAACGTCAGTTGGTAAACTCAAATCTCTATTCAAATGCTGTAACTTCAAAGTAACTGAAAACAACTTGCTGTAATGACTCTTCATTTGTACTATTTGTCCTTCCATTGCTTTACGGCAATTTTTACAAATTGCTCGGCAGCCTTTTCTGCCTTCAACAACCTTTTTTTCAAAAAATTTCCAAATATAGTCTGGTTTTCTGCCAGTCATATTGATGAATAGTTCAGCACAAGGTTAATCACCAACAGTTTTAACTTTGTTTCTAATAACTTGAGTCTTGATAGTTAATGGTTTGATCACTGCATTATAATATCTCTGTGCCTGTACGTTTGAATAGAATATAATCAGTAAAACTTCTAATATTTTTCATAGTTCAAGATAAAGATTAAGACACAATCATACTCACTTCTCTATACACTATTTGCTTTGTTTCTGTAATTAAGTATGTTCAGTATACAGTATGTATCAATTTAAATTACATGGTATAGTTCAGCGTATGCGTATCTATATATTTTCAGCATTATGAGGTCTGACACGAGAAGGATTTAGCGCATCATCTTATCCTCCCACTCACCCTCACATCACCTTCACTGTATGGCACTGTTCAAGTACTGGAATGGTAGACACACGCACACGTTGCATTATTTCAACACTCTTAAGACTTGCACATCTTTCAAATGCGTATTATCTTAGCCTTTTCTTGTGAGTTACAAGCCAAGACCCCTTACATAGGACCCGTTTTCGCACCAAACTTGCGCGTTCCTCACAGCGGCCTCCCTCACTCTAGCTTAGTTAAAACACAATTTTGGTCTTTCATATCTTGTTTCCAATCGAGCACTGTCCACTCCCTCCACATTCCACACCATCGCATCACCGACGCCCCTGCAACTAATGTGTGCAGCAGTAGATTACAAGGATGCAGAGGAGTCCTTTGACTCAGAAACCGACGCCTATCAGCACATTTTAAAGATTTCTGGCTTCCTTTCGTTGATGCCACACTGTGAGGGGAGAATATGATATGAACAGTTTTATTTACTCCTAAAATCACGTTAAAATGGCTTCTCAGGGTCTTTATAAGCGCATAAAAATGTGATGCCGCAGCGTTTCCGCCATATTCGTCGATGCCTCTGAGGAACACACCACAAATACTTCCAAGTTTTTGCGACTCAGCCTGTACTGCAGGT
>NW_026111692.1:300000-400000 GCF_024679095.1 Eriocheir sinensis
ATAATGTACATTTGTATGAAAACTAAGATGCAAAATACCTATAAAATAGCGCATTTTTTATAAAATTATATATACCAAAATACACATAAAATATTTGAATTTGTATTAAAATAAATATACAAAATGCACATACAATAAGGTAAATTTGTATTGAAATAGATATGCAAAAACATATAAAACAATGTAAATTTGTTTCAAAATATATATACGAATACACATAAAATAACGTAGATTTCTATAAATATATATATACAAAATACAAATAAAATTAAGTAAATACGAATCAAAAATGTATACATAATACACATAAAATAACGTAAATTCGTATAAATATAAATAAACAAAATACAAATAAGAGAATGTGTATTTGTATAAATATAAATATACAAAAAGGACATAAAATAACGTAAATTTGTATAAAACTATATACAAAAATACACAGAAGTAATTAAATTTGCATGAAAATAGATATACAAAATACACACAAAATAAGTTAAATTTGAATTGAAATATATATACAAAATACATAAAATAAAGTAAATTCGTTTCAAAATATTTTTAACAAATACACATATAATAACGTAAATTTGTAAAAAAAATATATAAACAAAATACACATTAAGTAATGTAAATACGTATAAAAAAATATTTACAAAATACACCAATAATCAAGTCATTCGTATCAAAATAAATAAACAAAAAACTTATTAAATAATGTAAATTTGTATGAGAAAACATATACAAAATACACATAAAATAATGTAAATTTTTATGAAATGAAAACAAATTCACATAAAATTCGCGTCAAAATAAATAAACAAAATATCAATAAAAGAATGTGTATTTGTATGAAAATAGATATACAAAATACACATAAAATAACCTAAATTTGTATCAAACTATATTCAAAAATACACAAAAATATTTTAAATTTGTATGAAAATAAATATACAAAATACACATAAAATTAGGTAAATTTGTATTGAAATACATACACAAAATACACATAAAATAATGTAAATTTGAATGAAAATACATAAACAAATACACTTAAAATAACGTAAATTTGTAAAAAAAAAATATGTACAAAACACAAATAGAATAATGTAAAATCGTATCAAAATAAATACACAGAATATTAATAAAATAATGTAAATTTTTATGAAAATAAAGATGCAAAATACCCATAAAATAACGCATTTTTTTTATTTATAAAATATATATACCAAAATACACATCAAAAAATTAAATTTGTATTAAAATAAATATACAAAAAACACATACAATAAGGTAAATTAGTATTGAAATAGATATGCAAAATACATATAAAACAATGTAAATTTGTTTCAAAATATATATACGAATACACATAAAATAACGTAGATTTCTATAAAAATATATATACAAAATACACATAAAATGAAGTAAATACGTATAAAAAAATGTATACAAAAAACCCATAAAATAATGTAAATTCGTATCAAAATAAATAAACAAAATACCAATAAAAGAATGTATTTGTATAAATATAAATATACAAAATACTCATAAAATAACGTAAATTTATCTAAAAATATATACAAAAATACAGAAGTAATTAAATTTGTATGAAAATATATACAAAATACACACAAAATAAGCTAAATTTGAATTGAAATATATATACAAAATACATGAAATAAAATAAATTTGTATCAAAATATTTATACAAATACACATATAATAACGTAAATTTGTATGAAAATATATAAACAAAATACACATTAAATAATGTAAATACGTATAAAAATATGTACAAAATACACATATAATCATGTAATTCGTATCAAAATAAATAAACAAAATACCAATAAAATAATATAAATTTGTATGGGTAAACGTGTATGTTGCATATTTTTTCAATACAAATTTACCTTATTATATACGCATTTTGTATATTAATTTTAATACAAATTTAATTATTCGAGGTGTATTTTTGTATCTGTATTTGTATATACATTTTTATACGCTTTTACATTATTTAATATTTATTTTGAATATATATTTTTATACAAATTCATGGTATTTTATGTGTATTTGTATATATATTTTTATATAAATTTACATTATTTTGTGTATTTTGTACATATATTTTTTTACAAATCTACCTTATTTTATGTTTATTTTGTATGTGTATTTTGTATATTTATATTTATCCAAATTCACATTCTTTTATTGGTATTTTGTTTATTTATTTTAATTCGAGTTTACATTATTTTATGTGTATTTTGTATACATTTTTTTATACGTATTTACTTAATTTTATGTGTATTTTGTATATATATTTTTATAGAAATCTACGTTTTTTTATTTGTATTCGTATATATATTTTGAAACAAATTTACATTGTTTTATATGTATTTTTGCATATCTCTTTCAATGCAAATTTACCTTATTGTATGTGCATTTTGTATATTTATTTCAATGCAAATTTAAATATTTTATGTGTATTTTGGTATATATATTTTTATAAGATTACGAAAATTTGAATAAAAATATATACAAAAAAACAAAAAAATAAATTTCAATTTGTATGAAAATAGATATACAAAATACACATATAATTAGTTAAATTTGTATTTAAATACATGTACAAAATACACATAAAATAATGTAAATTTGTATGAAATGAAAACAAATTCACATAAAATTCGCGTCAAAATAAATAAACAAAATATCAATAAAAGAAAGTGTATTTGTATGAAAATAGATATACAAAATACACATAAAATAACCTAAATTTGTATCAAACTATATACAAAAATACACAAAAATATTTTAAATTTGTATGAAAATAAATATACAAAATACACATAAAATTAGATAAATTTGTATTGAAATACATAAACAAAATACACATAAAATAATGTAAATTTGAATGAAAATACATAAACAAATACACTTAAAATAACGTAAATTTGTATAAAAAAATATGTACAAAACACAAATAGAATAATGTAAAATCGTATCAAAATAAATACACAGAATATTAATAAAATAATGTAAATTTGTATGAAAATAAAGAAGCAAAATACCCATAAAATAACGCATTTTTTTTATTTATAAAAATATATATACAAAAATACACATCAAAAAATTAAATTTGTATTAAAATAAATATACAAAAAACACATACAATAAGGTAAATTTGTATTGAAATAGATATGCAAAATACATATAATACAATGTAAATTTGTTTCAAAATATATATATACGAATACACATATAATAACGTAGATTTCTATAAAAATATATATACAAAATACACATAAAATGAAGTAAATACCTATAAAAAAATGTATACAAAATACACATAAAATAATGTAAATTCGTATTGAAATAAATAAACAAAATACCAATAAAAGAATGTGTATTTGTATAAATATAAATATACAAAATACACATAAAATAACGTAAATTTATATAAAACTATATACAAAAATACACAGAAGTAATTAAATTTGTATGAAAATATATACAAAATACACACAAAATAAGCTAAATTTGAATTGAAATATATATACAAAATACATGAAATAAAGTAAATTTGTATCAAAATATTTATACAAATACACATATAATAACGTAAATTTGTATGAAAATATATAAACAAAATACACATTAAATAATGTAAATACGTATAAAAAAATATGTACAAAATACACATATAATCATGTAATTCGTATCAAAATAAATAAACAAAATACCAATAAAATAATAAAAATTTGTATGAGTAAACGTGTATGTTGCATATTTTTTCAATACAAATTTACCTTATTATATACGCATTTTGTATATTAATTTTAATATATGTGTATTTGAATATATATTTGGATACAAATTTACATTATTTTATGTATTTTCTATATTTATTTCAATTCAAATTTAGCTTATTTTATGTGTCTTTTGTATATCTATTTTCATACAAATTTAATTATTTTTCTTTATTTGTGTATATAGTTTTATACAATTTTACGTTATTTTATGTGTATTTTGTATATTTATATTTATACAAGTAAACATTCTTTTTTTGGCATTTAGTTTATTTATTTTGATACGAGTTTACATTATTTTATGTGTATTTTGTATACATTTTCTTATACGTATTTACTTCATTTTATGTGTATTTTGTATATAGATTTTTATAGAAACCTACGTTATTTTATGTGTATTCGTATATATATTTTGAAACAAATTTACATTGTTTTATGTGTATTTTGCATATCTATTTCAATACAAATTTACCTTATTGTATGTGCATTTTGTATATTTATTGTAATACAAATTTAAATATTTTATGTGTATTTCGGTATATATATTTTCATAAAAAATGCGTTGTTTTATGGGTATTTTGCGTCTTTATTTTCATACAAATTTACATTATTTTATTAATATTCTGTGTATTTATTTTGATACTATTTTACATTATTCTATTTGTGTTTTGTATATATTTTTTTATACATATTTACATTATTTAATGTGTATTTTCTATATATATTCCATACAAATTTACGTTATTTTAAGTGTATTTGTTTATATATTTTCATTCAAATTTCCATTATTTTATGTGTATTTTGTATATGTATTTCAATAGAAATTTAACTAGTTTTATCTGTATTTTGTATATATATTTTTATACAAATTTAAATTATTTTTGTGTATTTTTTTTAATAGAGTTTTATACAAATTTACAATATTTTATGTGTATTTTGTATATCTATTTTCATACAAATACACATTCTTTTATTGATATTTTGTTTATTTATTTTGATGCGAATTTACATTATTTAATGAGTACTGTGTATATATATTTTTATACGTATTTACGTCATTTCATGTGTATTTTTTATATATATTTCTATAAAAATATACGTTATTTTATGTGTATTCGTATATATATTTTGAAACAAATATACATTGTTTTATGTGCATTTTGTATATTATTTTCAATACAAATTTCCCTTATTGTACGTGCATTTTGTTTTTTTGCATATTTGCATATTAATTTTAATACAAATTTAATTATTCTATGTGTATTCTTGTATATGTATTTTTAAAAAAATATGCTTTATTTTATGGGTATTTTGCATCTTTATTTTCATACAAAACTACATTATTTTATTGATATTCTGTGTATTTATTTTGATACGATTTTACATTATTCTATGTATATTTTGTATATCTATTTTATACAAATGTACGTTATTTTATGTGAATTTGTTTTCATTTCATACAAATTTACATTATTTTATGTGTATTTTGTACATGTATTTAAATACAAATTTAACTAATTATATGTGTATTTTGTATATCTATTTTCATACAAATTGAAATTTATTTTTTTGTTTTTTTGTATATATTTTTATTCAAATTTTCGTAATTTTATGTGTATTTTGTATATTTATTTTCCTACAAATATTCGTTCTTTTATCGGAATTTTGTTTATTTATTTTGATACGAATTTTCATTTTTTTAGGTGTATTTGATATGCATATTTTTATACTTATTTACATAATTTTATATGTATTTTGAATATATATTTTCATAGAAATTTACTCTATATGTATATACAAAACAAAAAATAATTTAAATTTGTATAAAAATAAATATACAAAATACACATAAAATTAGGTAAATTTGTATTGAAATACATATACAAAATACACTTAAAATAATGTAAATTTGAATGAAATTATATAAACAAATACACTTCAAATGACGTTAATTTGTATAAAATATATATAAAAAATACTCATTAAATAATGAAAATATGTATAAAAAAATATATACAAAACACAAATAGTATAATATAAAATCGTATCAAAATATACACAGAATATTAATAAAATAATGTACATTTGTATGAAAACTAAGATGCAAAATACCTATAAAATAGCGCATTTTTTATAAAATTATATATACCAAAATACACATAAAATATTTGAATTTGTATTAAAATAAATATACAAAATGCACATACAATAAGGTAAATTTGTATTGAAATAGATATGCAAAAAACATATAAAACAATGTAAATTTGTTTCAAAATATATATACGAATACACATAAAATAACGTAGATTTCTATAAATATATATATACAAAATACAAATAAAATTAAGTAAATACGAATCAAAAATGTATACATAATACACATAAAATAACGTAAATTCGTATAAATATAAATAAACAAAATACAAATAAGAGAATGTGTATTTGTATAAATATAAATATACAAAAAGGACATAAAATAACGTAAATTTGTATAAAACTATATACAAAAATACACAGAAGTAATTAAATTTGCATGAAAATAGATATACAAAATACACACAAAATAAGTTAAATTTGAATTGAAATATATATACAAAATACATAAAATAAAGTAAATTCGTTTCAAAATATTTTTAACAAATACACATATAATAACGTAAATTTGTAAAAAAAATATATAAACAAAATACACATTAAGTAATGTAAATACGTATAAAAAAATATTTACAAAATACACCAATAATCAAGTCATTCGTATCAAAATAAATAAACAAAAAACTTATTAAATAATGTAAATTTGTATGAGAAAACATATACAAAATACACATAAAATAATGTAAATTTTTATGAAATGAAAACAAATTCACATAAAATTCGCGTCAAAATAAATAAACAAAATATCAATAAAAGAATGTGTATTTGTATGAAAATAGATATACAAAATACACATAAAATAACCTAAATTTGTATCAAACTATATACAAAAATACACAAAAATATTTTAAATTTGTATGAAAATAAATATACAAAATACACATAAAATTAGGTAAATTTGTATTGAAATACATACACAAAATACACATAAAATAATGTAAATTTGAATGAAAATACATAAACAAATACACTTAAAATAACGTAAATTTGTAAAAAAAAAATATGTACAAAACACAAATAGAATAATGTAAAATCGTATCAAAATAAATACACAGAATATTAATAAAATAATGTAAATTTGTATGAAAATAAAGAAGCAAAATACCCATAAAATAACGCATTTTTTATTTATAAAAATATATATACCAAAATACACATCAAAAAATTAAATTTGTATTAAAATAAATATACTAAAAACACATACAATAAGGTAAATTTGTATTGAAATAGATATGCAAAATACATATAAAACAATGTAAATTTGTTTCAAAATATATATACGAATACACATAAAATAACGTAGATTTCTATAAAAATATATATACAAAATACACATAAAATGAAGTAAATACGTATAAAAAAATGTATACAAAAAACCCATAAAATAATGTAAATTCGTATCAAAATAAATAAACAAAATACCAATAAAAGAATGTGTATTTGTATAAATATAAATATACAAAATACACATAAAATAACGTAAATTTATATAAAACTATATACAAAAATACACAGAAGTAATTAAATTTGTATGAAAATATATACAAAATACACACAAAATAAGCTAAATTTGAATTGAAATATATATACAAAATACATGAAATAAAATAAATTTGTATCAAAATATTTATACAAATACACATATAATAACGTAAATTTGTATGAAAATATATAAACAAAATACACATTAAATAATGTAAATACGTATAAAAAATATGTACAAAATACACATATAATCATGTAATTCGTATCAAAATAAATAAACAAAATACCAATAAAATAATATAAATTTGTATGGGTAAACGTGTATGTTGCATATTTTTTCAATACAAATTTACCTTATTATATACGCATTTTGTATATTAATTTTAATACAAATTTAATTATTCGAGGTGTATTTTTGTATCTGTATTTGTATATACATTTTTATACGCTTTTACATTATTTAATATTTATTTTGAATATATATTTTTATACAAATTCATGGTATTTTATGTGTATTTGTATATATATTTTTATATAAATTTACATTATTTTATGTGTATTTTGTACATATATTTTTTTACAAATCTACCTTATTTTATGTTTATTTTGTATGTGTATTTTGTATATTTATATTTATCCAAATTCACATTCTTTTATTGGTATTTTGTTTATTTATTTTAATTCGAATTTACATTATTTTATGTGTATTTTGTATACATTTTTTTATACGTATTTACTTAATTTTATGTGTATTTTGTATATATATTTTTATAGAAATCTACGTTTTTTTATTTGTATTCGTATATATATTTTGAAACAAATTTACATTGTTTTATATGTATTTTGGATATCTCTTTCAATACAAATTTACCTTATTGTATGTGCATTTTGTATATTTATTTCAATTCAAATTTAAATATTTTATGTATTTTGCTATGTATATTTTTATAAGATTACGAAAATTTGAATAAAAATATATACAAAAAAAACAAAAAAAATAAATTTCAATTTGTATGAAAATAGATATACAAAATACACATATAATTAGTTAAATTTGTATTTAAATACATGTACAAAATACACATAAAATAATGTAAATTTGTATGAAATGAAAACAAATTCACATAAAATTCGCGTCAAAATAAATAAACAAAATATCAATAAAAGAATGTGTATTTGTATGAAAATAGATATACAAAATACACATAAAATAACCTAAATTTGTATCAAACTATACAAACAAATACACAAAAATATTTTAAATTTGTATGAAAATAAATATACAAAATACATAAAATTAGGTATTTTTTTATTGAAATACATAAACAAAATAAACATAAAATAATGTAAATTTGAATGAAAATACATAAACAAATACACTTAAAATAACGTAAATTTGTATAAAAAATATGTACAAAACACAAATAGAATAATGTAAAATCGTATCAAAATAAATACACAGAATATTAATAAAATAATGTAAATTTGTATGAAAATAAAGAAGCAAAATACCCATAAAATAACGCATTTTCTTTTTATAAAAATATATATACCAAAATACACATCAAAAATTAAATTTGTATTAAAATAAATATACAAAAACACATACAATAAGGTAAATTTGTATTGAAAAAGATATGCAAAATACATATAAAACAATTTAAATTTGTTTCAAAATATATGTACGAATACACATAAAATAACGTAGATTTCTATAAATATATATATATATACAAAATACACATAAAATGAAGAAAAAACGTATAAAAAATGTATACAAAATACACATAAAATAATGTAAATTGTATTGAAATAGATAAACAAAATACCAATAAAGAATGTGTATTTGTATAAATATAAATATACAAAATACACATAAAATAACGTAAATTTATATAAAACTATATACAAAAATACACAGAAGTAATTAAATTTGTATGAAAATATATACAAAATACACACAAAATAAGCTAAATTTGAATTGAAATATATACAAAATACATGAAATAATGTAAATTTGTATCAAAATATTTATACAAATACAAATATAATAACGTTAATTTTTATAAAAATATATAAACAAAATACTCATTAAATAATGTAAATACGTAAAAAAATATGTACAAAATACACATATAATCATGTAATTCGTATCAAAATAAATAAACAAAATACCAATAAAATAATAAAAATTTGTATGAGTAAACGTGTATGTTGCATATTTTTTCAATACAAATTTACCTTATTATATACGCATTTTGTATATTAATTTTAATATATGTGTATTTGAATATATATTTGATACAAATTTACATTATTTTATGTATTTTCTATATTTATTTCAATTCAAATTTAGCTTATTTTATGTGTCTTTTGTATATCTATTTTCATACAAATTTAATTATTTTTGTTTATTTTTGTATATAGTTTTATACAATTTTACGTTATTTTATGTGTATTTTGTATATTTATATTTATACAAGTAAATATTCTTTATTGGCATTTAGTTTATTTATTTTGATACGAGTTTACATTATTTTATGTGTATTTTGTATACATTTTCTTATACGTATTTACTTCATTTTATGTGTATTTTGTATATAGATTTTTATAGAAACCTACGTTATTTTATGTGTATTCGTATATATATTTTGAAACAAATTTACATTGTTTTATGTGTATTTTGCATATCTATTTCAATACAAATTTACCTTATTGTATGTGCATTTTGTATATTTATTGTAATACAAATTTAAATATTTTATGTGTATTTCGGTATATATATTTTCATAAAAAATGCGTTGTTTTATGGGTATTTTGCGTCTTTATTTTCATACAAATTTACATTATTTTATTAATATTCTGTGTATTTATTTTGATACTATTTTACATTATTCTATTTGTGTTTTGTATATATTTTTTTATACATATTTACATTATTTAATGTGTATTTTCTATATATATTCCATACAAATTTACGTTATTTTAAGTGTATTTGTTTATATATTTTCATTCAAATTTCCATTATTTTATGTGTATTTTGTATATGTATTTCAATAGAAATTTAACTAGTTTTATGTGTATTTTGTATATATATTTTTATACAAATTTAAATTATTTTTGTGTATTTTTTTAATAGAGTTTTATACAAATTTACAATATTTTATGTGTATTTTGTATATCTATTTTCATACAAATACACATTCTTTTATTGATATTTTGTTTATTTATTTTGATGCGAATTTACATTATTTAATGTGTACTGTGTATATATATTTTTATACGTATTTACGTCATTTCATGTGTATTTTTTATATATATTTCTATAAAAATATACGTTATTTTATGTGTATTCGTATATATATTTTGAAACAAATATACATTGTTTTATGTGCATTTTGTATATTATTTTCAATACAAATTTCCCTTATTGTACGTGCATTTTGTATATTTGCATATTAATTTTAATACAAATTTAATTATTCTATGTGTATTCTTGTATATGTATTTTTAAAAAAATATGCTTTATTTTATGGGTATTTTGCATCTTTATTTTCATACAAAATTACATTATTTTATTGATATTCTGTGTATTTATTTTGATACGATTTTACATTATTCTATGTATATTTTGTATATCTATTTTATACAAATGTACGTTATTTTATGTGAATTTGTTTTCATTTCATACAAATTTACATTATTTTATGTGTATTTTGTACATGTATTTAAATACAAATTTAACTAATTATATGTGTATTTTGTATATCTATTTTCATACAAATTGAAATTTTTTTTTTTTTTTTGTATATATTTTTATTCAAATTTTCGTAATTTTATGTGTATTTTGTATATTTATTTTCCTACAAATATACGTTCTTTTATCGGAATTTTGTTTATTTATTTTGATACGAATTTTCATTTTTTTAGGTGTATTTGATATGCATATTTTTATACTTATTTACATAATTTTATATGTATTTTGAATATATATTTTCATAGAAATTTACTCTATATGTATATACAAAAAAACACAAAAATAATTTAAATTTGTATGAAAATAAATATACAAAATACACATAAAATTAGGTAAATTTGTATTGAAATACATATACAAAATACACTTAAAATAATGTAAATTTGAATGAAATTATATAAACAAATACACTTAAAATGACGTTAATTTGTATAAAATATATATAAAAATACATATTAAATAATGAAAATATGTATAAAAAATATATACAAAACACAAATAGTATAATATAAAATCGTATCAAAATATATACACAGAATATTAATAAAATAATGTACATTTGTATGAAAACTAAGATGCAAAATACCTATAAAATAACGCATTTTTTATAAAATTATATATACCAAAATACACATAAAATATTTGAATTTGTATTAAAATAAATATACAAAATGCACATACAATAAGGTAAATTTGTATTGAAATAGATATGCAAAAAACATATAAAACAATGTAAATTTGTTTCAAAATATATATACGAATACACATAAAATAACGTAGATTTCTATAAATATATATATACAAAATACAAATAAAATTAAGTAAATACGAATCAAAAATGTATACAAAATACACATAAAATAATGTAAATTCGTATAAATATAAATAAACAAAATACAAATAAGAGAATGTGTATTTGTATAAATATAAATATACAAAATGCACATAAAATAACGTAAATTTGTATAAAACTATATACAAAAATACACAGAAGTAATTAAATTTGCATGAAAATAGATATACAAAATACACACAAAATAAGTTAAATTTGAATTGAAATATATATACAAAATACATAAAATAAAGTAAATTCGTTTCAAAATATTTTTAACAAATACACATATAATAACGTAAATTTGTAAAAAAATATATAAACAAAATACACATTAAGTAATGTAAATACGTATAAAAAATATTTACAAAATACACCAATAATCAAGTCATTCGTATCAAAATAAATAAACAAAAAACTAATTAAATAATGTAAATTTGTATGAGAAAACATATACAAAATACACATAAAATAACGTTTTAAGTTTCTATAAAAATATATGTACAAAAATGCACATAAAATTAGTTTGCATAAAAAAATATATACAAAACACATATTAGATAATGTAAATGAGTATAAAAAATATGTATACAAAATACCTATGAAATAATCTAAATTCGTATCGAGTTAAATTAAGAAAATAACAATAAAATAATGTAATTTTGGATGAAAATATATATAGAAAACACATAAAATAACCTAAATACAAATACAAATATACACATTAAATAATTTAAAATTGAATGAAATAAATATACAAAATCAACATAAAATAAGGTAAATTTGTAATAAAATATAAGTAAATACATAAAATAATATAAATTTGTATTAAAATATACATACAAATACACATAAAATAACATGAATTTGTATAAAATGTTTCAAAATATATACGAATACACACAATAAAATAACGTAAATTTTTATGAAAATGTATATAAAATACACATAAAACAGTTTAAATACGTAGAAAAATATATATACAAAATACACATAAAATAATGTAAATTCGTAAAAAATTAAATTCACAAAATTCCAATAAAAGAATGCATATTTGTAAGAAAATATATATACAAAAAACAAATAAAATAGCTAGAATTTGTATAAAAATATATACAAAAATACACAAAAATAATTTAAATTTGTTTGAAAATAGATATGCAAAATACACATAAAGTTAGGCAAATTTGTATTGAAATACATATACAAAACTTACATAAAATAATGTAAATTTGTATGAAAATATATAATCAAATACATATAAAATCACGTAAATTTGGATAAAATATATATATACAAATATACATTAAATATTTTAAATATGTATAAAAATATATTATATTATATATATTTTTATTGATATTTGCGTTATTTATGTGTATTTTGTATATGTTTTCTGATAGAAATTTACATTATTTTATTGGTATTTTGTCTATTTATTTTGATACGAATTACATGATTATTTGTGTATTTTTTACTTTTTTTATACGTATTTACATTATTTAATGTGTATTTTGTTTATATATTTTTATACAAATTTACGTTATTATATGTGTATTTGTATAGGTATTTTGATACAAATTTACATTATTTTATGTATTTTTTATATATATTTCAATTCAAATTTAGCTTATTTTATGTGTATTTTGTATATCTATTTATTTTAAAACAAAATCAAATATTTTATGTTTTTTCGTATATATATTTTTATAAAAAATGCGTTATTTTATGGGTATTTTGCATCTTAATTTTCATACAAATTTACATTATTTTATTAATATTTTCTGTATTTATTTTGATACGATTTTACATTATTTTATTTGTGTTTTGTATATATTTTTTAATACATATTTACATTATTTAATGTGTTTTTTGTATATATATTTGATACAAATTTATGTTATTTTAAGTCTATATGTTTATATATTTTCATTCAAATTTACATTATTTTATGTGTATTTTGTATATGTATTTCAATACAAATTTACCTAATTTAATATGTTTTTTGTATATTTATTTTCATACAAGTTTAAATTATTTTTGTGTATTTTTGTTTATAGTTTTATACAAATTTAGGTTATTTTATGTGTATTTTGTATATCTATTTTCATACAAATACACATTCTTTTCATGATATTTTGTTTATTTATTTTGACACGAATTAACATTATTTAATGTGTATTTTGTATATATATTTATATACGTATTTACATTATTTCAAGTGTATTTTGTATATATATTTCTATAGAAATCTGCGTTATTTTATGTGTATTCGAATATATATTTTGAAACAAATTTACATTGTTTTATGTGTATTTTGCATATTTTTTCAATACAAATTTAACTTATTGTATGTGCATTTTGTATATTAATTTTAATACAAATTTGAATAATCTATGTGTATTTTTGTATATGTATTTTTATAAAAATATGTAATTAGTTAAATTTGTATTTAAATACATGTACAAAATACACATAAAATAATGTGAATTTGTATGAAATGAAAACAAATTCACATAAAATAACGTACATTTGCATAAAATAGATATACAAAATAATTTTATGTGTATTTTGTATATTTATTTTCATACAAATTTAAATTATTTTTGTGTATTTTTGTATATAGTTTTATACAATTTTAGGTTATTTTATGAGTATTTTGTATATATATTTTCATACAAATACACATTCTTTTATTGATATTTTGTTTATTTATTTTGACGAGAATTTAAATTATTTAATGTGTATTTTGTATATATATTTTTATACGTACTTACATCATTTCATGTGTATTTTGTATATATCTTTCTATAGAAATCTACGTTATATTATGTGTATTCGTATATAGATTTTTAAACAAATTTACACTTTCATGTGTATTTTGCATATTTTTTCAATACAAATTTACCTTATTGTATATGCATTTTGTATATTAATTTTAATACAAATTTAATTATTCTGTGTGTATTTTTGTATATGTATTTTTATAAAAATGTGCTTCATTTTATGGGTATTTTGCATCTTTATTTTCATACAAATTTACGTTATTTTATTGATATTCTGCTCATTCATTTTGATACGATTTGACATTATTCTGTGTGTATTTTGTATATATTTTTCAAACAAATTTACGTTATTTTATGTGTATTTGTTTATATATTCTGACACAAATTTACAATATTTTATGGGTATTTTGTATATATATTTCAAAAGAAATTTACCTAGTTTTATGTGTATTTTGAATATCTATTTTCATACAAACTCAAATTATTTTTATGTATTTTTGTATATATTTCAATACAAATTTTAGTTATGTTATGTGTATTTTGTAAATCTATTTTCAATCAAATATATATTATTTTATTAGTATTTTGTTGATTTATATTGATACGAATTTACATTATTTTATATGTACTTTTTATATATATTTTTATACGCATTTACATTATTTAATATTTATTTTGAATATATAATTTTATACAAATTCATGGTATTTTATGTGTATTTGTATATATTTTCATATAAATTTACATTATTTTATGTGTATTTTGTACATATATTTCATTACAAATTTACCTTATTTTATGTTTATTTTGTATGTGTATTTTGTACATTTATATTTATACAAATACACATTCTTTTATTGGTATTTTGTTTATTTATTTTGTTTCGAATTTATATTATTTTATGTATATTTTGTTTACATTTTTTTATACGTATTTACCTAATTTTATGTGTATTTTGTATATATATTTTTATAGAAATCTACGTTATTTTATGTGTATTCGTATATATATTTTGAAACAAATTTACTTTGTTTTATATGTATTTTTGCATATCTCTTTCAATAGAAGTTTACCTTATTGTATGGGCATTTTGTACATTTATTTCAATACAAATTTAAATATTTTATGTGTATTTTGGTATATATATTTTTATAAGAAATGCGCTATTTGATGGGAATTTTGCATCTTTATTTTCATACAAATTTACATTTTTTATTAATATATCGGTGTATTTATTTTGATACGATCTTACATTATTCTATTTGTTTTTTGTATATATTTTTTTATACATATTTACATTATTTAATGTATATCTTGCATATATATTTCATACAAATTTATTATCTATTATTTATTTTCATACAAATACACATTCTTTTCATGATATTTTGTTTATTTATTTTGACACGAATTTACATTACTTAATTTGTATTTTATATATATATATTTTTATACGTATTTACATAATTTCATGTGTATTTTGTATATATATTTCTATAGAAATCTACGTTATTTTATGTGTATTCGTATATATATTTTGAAACAAATTTACAATGTTTTATTTGTATTTTGCGTTTTTTTCAATACAAATTTACCTTATTGTATGTGTGCATTTTGTATATTAATTTTATTACAAATTTAATTATTCTATGTGTATTTTTGTATATGTATTTAAAAAAATATACTTTATCTTATGGGTATTTTGCATCTTTGTTTTCATACAAATTTAAATTATTTTATTGATATTCTGTGTATTTATTTTGATACGATTTTACATTATTCTATGTATAACAAAAAAAAATACAGTATACACAAAAATAGATATGCAAAATAAATATAAACAATGTAAATTTGTTTCAAAATATATATACGAATACACATGACATGGGTATTTTGAATATTAATTTTCACAAATTTACATTATTTTATTAATATTTTCTGTATTTATTTTGATACGATTTTACATTATTTTATTTGTGTTTTGTATATAATTTTTATACATATTTACATTATTTAAAGTGTTTTTTGTATATATATTTGATACAAATTTACGTTATTTTAAGTCTATATGTTTATATATTTTCATTCAAATTTACATTATTTTATGTGTATTTTGTATATGTATTTCAATACAAATTTACCTAATTTTATGTTTTTTGTATATTTATTTTCATACAAGTTTAAATTATTTTTGTTTATTTTTGTATATAGTTTTATACAAATTTAGGTTATTTTATGTGTATTTTGTATATCTATTTTCATACAAATACACATTCTTTTCATGATATTTTTTTTATTTATTTGACACGAATTAACATTATTTAATGTGTATTTTGTATATATATTTTTATACGTGTTTACATTATTTCAAATGTATTTTGTATATATATTTCTATAGAAATCTACGATATTTTATGTGTATTCGTATATATATTTTGAAACAAATTTACATTGTTTTATGTGTATTTTGCATATTTTTTCAATACAAATTTACATTATTGTATGTGCATTTTGTATATTAATTTTAATACAAATTTGATTAATCTATGTGTATTTTTGTGTATGTATTTTTATAAAAATATGCTTTATTTTATGGGTATTTTGCATCTTTATTTTCATACAAATTTACATTATTTTATTGATATTCTGTGTATTTATTTGGTATGATTTTACAAAATAAACATAAAATTAGGTAAATTTGTAATGAAATATATGTACAAAATACACATAAAATAATGTAAATTTATATTAAAATATATATACAAATACACATAAAATACCATGAATTTGTATAAAATTATATACTCAAAATAAATATTAAATAATGTAAATGCGTATAAAAATATATACAAAGTACATATAAAATAATGTAAATTCGTAACAATATAAATCAGCAAAATACCAATAAAATAATATATATTTGAATGAAAATAGATTTACAAAATACACATAACCTAACTAAAATTTGTATTGAAATATATACAAAATTACATAAAAATAATTTGAGTTTGAAAAAAATAGATATTCAAAATACACATAAAACTAGGTAAATTTCTTTGAAATATATATACAAAATACCCATAAAATATTGTAAATTTGTCAAAATATATAAACAAATACACATAAAATAACGTAAATTTGTATGAAAAATATATACAAAATACACATAGAATAATGTCAAATCGTATCAAAATGAATGAGCAGAATATCAATAAAATAACGTAAATTTGTATGAAAATAAAGATGCAAAATACCCATAAAATAAAGCATATTTTTATAAAAATACATATAGAAAAATACACATAGAATAATTAAATTTGTATTAAAATTAATATACAAAATGCATATACAATAAATTTAAATTTGATTATATTAAATGAAATAAATATACAAAATAAACATAAAATAAGGTAAATTTGTAATAAAATATATGTATGAATACACATAAAATAATATAAATTTGTATGAAAATATATATACAAATACACATAAAATAACATGAATTTGTATAAAATTTGTTTCAAAATATATACAAATACACACAATAAAATAACGTAAATTTTTATGAAAATGTATATATAAAATACACATAAAATAATTTAAATACGTAGAAAAATATATATACAAAATACACATAAAATAATGTAAATTCGTAAAAAATTAAATACACAAAATTCCAATAAAAGAATGTATATTTGTAGGAAAATATATAGATAACAAATAAAATAACTAAAATTTGTATAAAATATATACAAAAATACACAAAAAATAATTTAAATTTGTTTGAAAATAGATATGCAAAATACACATAAAGTTAGGCAAATTTGTATTGAAATACATATACAAAACTCACATAAAATAATGTAAATTTGTATGAAAATATATAAACAAATACATATAACATAACGTAAATTTGGATAAAATATATATACAAAATATACATTAAATATTTTAAATATGTTTAAAAATATATTATATTATATATTTTTTATTGATATTTGCGTTATTTATGTGTATTTTGTATATGTTTTCTCATAGAAATTTACATTATTTTATTGGTATTTTGTCTATTTATTTTGATACGAATAACATGATTATTTGTGTATTTTGTACATTTTTTTATACGTATTTACATTATTTAATGTGTATTTTGTTTATATATTTTTATACAAATTTACGTTATTATATGTGTATTTGTATAAGTATTTTGATACAAATTTACATTATTTTATGTATTTTGTATATATTTTTCAATTCAAATTTAGCTTATTTTATGAGTATTTTGTATATCTATTTATTTTAATACAAAATCAAATATTTTATGTTTTTTCGTATATATATTTTTATAAAAAAATTATTATTTTATGGGTATTTTGCATCTTAATTTTCATACAAATTTACATTATTTTATTAATATTTTCTGTATCTATTTTGATACGATTTTACATTATTTTATTTGTGTTTTGTATATATTTTTTTATACATATTTACATTATTTAATGTGTTTTTTGTATATATATTTGATACAAATTTACGTTATTTTAAGTCTATATGTTTATATATTTTCATTCAAATTTACATTATTTTATGCGTATTTTGTATATGTATTTCAATACAAATTTACCTAATTTTATATGTTTTTTGTATATTTATTTTCATACAAGTTTAAATTATTTTTGTGTATTTTTGTATATAGTTTTATACAAATTTAGGTTATTTTATGTGTATTTTGTATATCTATTTTCATACAAATAGACATTCTTTTCATGATATTTTGTTTATTTATTTTGACAAGAATTAACATTATTTAATGTGTATTTTGTATATATATTTTTATACGTATTTACATTATTTCAAGTGTATTTTGTATATATATTTCTATAGAAATCTGCGTTATTTTATGTGTATTCGTATATATATTTTGAAACAAATTTACATTGTTTTATGTGTATTTTGCATATTTTTTTAATACAAATTTACCTTATTGTATGTGCATTTTGTATATTAATTTTAATACAAATTTGATTAATCTATGTGTATTTTTGTATATGTATTTTTATAAAAATATGCTTTATTTTAGTTTATTTTATGTATATTTTGTATATCTATTTTCATTCGTATCAAAATAAATAAACAAAATAGCAATCAAATAATGTAAATTTGTATGAGAAAACATATACAAATACACATAAATTAACGCAAATTTCAAAAAAAATATATGTACAAAAATGCACATAAAATAAAGTAAATTTGCATAAAAATATATATACAAAACACACATTAAATAAAGTAAATGCGTACATAAAATAACCTAAATTTGTATAAAACTGTATACAAAAATACACAAAAATATTTAAAATTTGAATGAAAAGAAATATACAAAATACAGATAAAATTAGGTAAATTTGTATTGAAATACATATACAAAATACACATAGAATAATGTAAATTTGAATGAAAATATATAAACAAATACACTTAAAATAACGTAAATATGTATAAAATATATATGCAAGATACACATTAAATAATGTAAATGTGAATAAAAAAATATTTACAAAAAAGAAATAGAATTATGTAAAATCCTATCAATATAAATACACAGAATATCAATAAAATAAAGTAAATTTGTATGAAAACAAAGATGCAAAATTCCCATAAAATAGCGCATTTTTTATAAAAATATATATACCAAAATACACATAAAATATTTAAATTTGTATTGAAATAATTATACAAAATGCATATACAGTAAGGTAAATATGTATTGAAAGAGATATTCAAAAATACATATAAAACAAAGTAAATTTGTTTCAAAATATATATACGAATACACATAAAATAACGTAGATTTCTATAGAAATATATATACAAAATACACATGAAATTATGTAAATACGTATAAAAATATATATACAAAATACATATCTAGGTAAATTCGTGTCAAAATAAATAAACAAAATATCATGAAAAGAATGTGTATTTGTATGAAAATAAGTAATAGATAATAAATTTGTATGAAATATATATGCAAGATACACATTAAATAATGTAAATATGTATAAAAAATATATATACAAAAAACAAATAGAATAATGTGAAATCGTATCAAAATAAATACACCGAATATTAATAAAATAATGTAAATTTGTATGAAAATAAAGATGCAAAATTCCCATCAAATAGCGCATTTCTTATAAAAAAATATATACCAAAATACGCATAAAATATTTAAATTTGTATTGAAGTAAATATACAAAATGCACATACAATAAGGTAAACTTGTCTTGAAAGAGATATGCAAAAATACATATAAAACAATGTAAATTTGTTTCAAAATATATATACGAATACACATAAAATAACGTAGATTTCTATAAAAATATATATACAAAATACACATTAATTTAGTAAATACGTATAAAAATAGATATACAAAATACACATAGAATAATGTAAAATTGTTAAAAAAAAAAACAGAATATAAATAAAATAATGTAAATTTGAATGAAAATAAAAATGCAAAATACCCATAAAATAAAGCATATTTTTATAAAAATACATATACAAAAATACACATAGCATAATTAAATTTGTATTAAAATTAATATACAAAATGCATATACAATAAGGTAAATTTGTATTGAAAAAATATGCAAAATACACATAAAACAGTGTAAATTTATTTCAAAATCTATATACGAATACTCATAAATCAACGTAGATTTCTATAGAAATATATATACAAAATACACATCAAATGATGTAAACACATATAAAAATATATATATAAAATACACATTAAATAATGTAAATTCGCGTCAAAATAAATAAACAAAATATCAATAAAAGAAGGTGTATTTGTATGAAAATAGATATACAATATACACATAAAATCACCTAAATTTGTATAAAACTATATACAAAAATACACAAAATAATTTTAATTTGTATGAAAATAAATATACAAAATACACATAAAATTAGGTAAATTTGTATTGAAATACATTTACAAAATACACATAAAATAATGTAAATTTGAATAAAAATATATAAACAAATACACTTAAAATAACGTAAATTTGTATAAAATATATATAAAAAATACACATTAAATAATGTAAATATGTATAAAAAAATATATACAAAACACAAATAGAATAATGTAAAATCGTATCAAAATAAATACACAGAATATTAATAAAATAATGTAAATTTGTATGAAAATAAAGATGCAAAATACCCATAAAATAACGCATTTTTTATAAAAATATTTATACCAAGACACACATAAAATATTTGAATATGTATTAAAATAAATATACAAAATGCACATACAATAAGGCAAATTTGTATTGAAATAGATATGCAAAATACATATAAAACCATGTAAATTTTTTTCAAAATATATATACGAATACACATAAAATAACGTAGATTTCTATGAAAATAAATATACAAAATACACATAAAATGAAGTAAATACGTATAAAAAAAGGTATACAAAATAAACATAAAATAATGTAAACTCGTATCAAAATAAATAAACAAAATACTAATAAAAGAATGAGTATTGTATAAATATAAATATACAAAATTCAAATAAAATAACGTAAATTTATATAAAACTATATGCAAAAATACACAAAAGTAATTAAATTTGTGTGAAAATAGATATACAAAATACATGTGTATTTTGTATATTTATTTTCATACAAATTGAAATTATTTTTGTTTATTTTTTTATATATTTTCAAACAAATTTTCGTTATTTTATATGTATTTTGTATATTTATTTTTTCTACAAATATACTTTCTTTTATCTGAATTTTGTTCATTGAATTTGAAACGAATTTACCTTATTTTGTATATCTATTTTCATACAAATTAAAATACTTCTGTGTATTTTTGTAATACACAGAAATACACTTAAAATAACGTAAATTTGTATAAAATATATATGCAAGATACACATTAAATAATGTAAATGTGTATAAAAATATATATACAAAAAACAAATAGAATAATGTAAAATCGTATCAAAATAAATACACAGAATATCAAAAAAATAATGTAAATTTGTATGAAAATATAGATACAAAATTCGCAAAAATTATCGCATTTTTTATAAAAATATATTTACCAAAATACACATAAAATATTTAAATTTGTATTGAAATAAATATACAAAATGCATATACAGTAAGGTAAATTTGTATTGAAAGAGATATTCAAAAATACATATAAAACAATGTAAATTTGTTTCAAAATATATATACGAATACACATAAAATAAAGTAGATTTCTATAGAAATATATATACAAAATACATATGAAATTATGTAAATACGTATAAAAATATATATACAAAATACATATCAAATAATGTAAATTCGTGTCAAAATAAATAAACAAAATATCATGAAAAGAATGTGTATTTGTATGAAAATAGATAATAGATAATAAATTTGTATAAAATATATATGCAAGATACACATTAAATAATGTAAATATGTATAAAAAAGTATATACAAAAAACAAATAGAATAACGTAACATCGTATCAAAATAAATACACCGAATATTAATAAAATAATGTAAATTTGTATGAAAATAAAGATGCAAAATTCCCATAACATAGCGCATTTCTTATAAAAATATATATACCAAAATACACATAAAATATTTAAATTTGCATTGAAATAAATATACAAAATGCACATACTATAAGGTAAATTTGTATTGAAATAGATATGCAAAATACAGATAAAACAATGTAAATTTGTTTCAAAATATATATACGAATACAAATAAAAAAACGTAGATTTCTATAAAAATATATATACAAAATACACATAAAATTAAGTAAATACGTATAAAAAATGTATACAAAATACACATAAAATAATGTAATTTCGAATTAAAATAAATGTAAATTTGAATGAAAATATAAAAACAAATACACTTAAAATAACGTAAATTTGTATAAAATATATATGCAAGATACACATTAAATAATGTAAATGTGTATAAAAAAATATATACAAAAAACAAATAGAATAATGTAAAATCGTATCAAAATAAATACACAGAATATCAATAAAATAATGTAAATTTATATGAAAATAAAGATGCAAAATTCCCAAAAATTTTCGCATTTTTTATAAAAATATATATACCAAAATAAACATAAAATATTTAAATTTGTATTGAAATAAATATACAAAATGCATATACAGTAAGGTAAATTTGTATTAAAAGAGATATTCAAAAATACATATAAAACAATGTAAATTTGTTTCAAAATATATATACGAATACATATAAAATAAAGTAGATTTCTATTGAAATATATACACAAAATACATATGAAATTATGTAAATACGTATAAAAATATATATGCAAAATACATATCAAATAATGTAAATTTTTGTATATGTATTTTTATAAAAATATGCTTTATTTTATGGGTATTTTGCATCTTTATTTTCATACAAATTTACGTTATTTTATTGATATTCTGCTCATTCATTTTGATACGATTTGACATTATTCTATGTGTATTTTGTATATATTTTTCATACAAATTTACGTTATTTTATGTGTATTTGTTTATATATTTTGATACAAATTTACAATATTTTATGGGTATTTTGTATATATATTTCAAAAGAAATTTACCTAGTTTTATGTGTATTTTGAATATCTATTTTCATACAAACTCAAATTATTTATACGTATTTTTGTATATATTTCAATACAAATTTTAGTTATGTTATGTGTATTTTGTAAATCTATTTTCATTCAAATATATATTATTTTATTGGTATTTTGTTGATTTATATTGATACGAATTTACATTATTTTATATGTACTTTTTATATATATTTTTATACGCATTTACATTATTTAATATTTATTTTGAATGTATAATTTTATACAAATTCATGGTATTTTATGTGTATTTGTATATATATTTTCATATAAATTTACATTATTTTATGTGTATTTTGTACATATATTTCATTACAAATTTACCTTATTTTATGTTTATTTAGTATGTGTATTTTGTACATTTAAATTTGTTTGAAAATAGATATGCAAAATACACATAAAGTTAGGCAAATTTGTATTGAAATACATATACAAAACTCACATAAAATAATGTAAATTTTTATTAAAATATATAAACAAATACATATAAAATAACGTAAATTTGGATAAAATATATATACAAAATATACATTAAATATTATAAATATGTATAAAAATATATTATATTATATATTTTTATTGATATTTGCGTTATTTATGTGTATTTTGTATATGTTTTCTCATAGAAATTTACATTATTTTATTGGTATTTTGTCTATTTATTTTGATACGAATTACATTATTTAATGTGTATTTTGTTTATATATTTTTATACAAATTTACGTTATTATATGTGTATTTGTATAAGTATTTTGATACAAATTTACATTATTTTATGTATTTTGTATATATATTTCAATTCAAATTTAGCTTATTTTATGTGTATTTTGTATATCTATTTATTTTAATACAAAATCAAATATTTTATGTTTTTTCGTATATATATTTTTATAAAAAATGCGTTATTTTATGGGTATTTTGCATCTTAATTTTCATACAAATTTGCATTATTTTATTAATATTTTCTGTATTTATTTTGATACGATTTTACATTATTTTATTTGTGTTTTGTATATATTTTTTTATACATATTTACATTATTTAATGTTTTTTTTATATATATTTGATACAAATTTACGTTATTTTAAGTCTATATGTTTATATATTTTCATTCAAATTTACATTATTTTATGTGTATTTTGTATATGTATTTCAATAAAAATTTACCTATTTTTATATTTTTTTTGTATATTTATTTTCATACAAGTTTAAATTATTTTTGTGTATTTTTGTATATAGTTTTATACAAATTTAGGTTATTTTATGTGTATTTTGTATATCTATTTTCAGACAAATACACATTCTTTTCATGATATTTTGTTTATTTATTTTGACGCGAATTAACATTATTTAATGTGTATTTTGTATATATATTTTTATACGTATTTACATTATTTCAAGTGTATTTTGTATATATATTTCTATAGAAATCTGCGTTATTTTATGTGTATTCGTATATATATTTTGAAACAAATTTACATTGTTTTATGTGTATTTTGCATATTTTTTTTAATACAAATTTACCTTATTGTATGTGCATTTTGTATATTAATTTTAATACAAATTTGATTAATCTATGTGTATTTTTGTATATGTATTTTTTAAAAATATGCTTTATTTTATGGGTATTTTGCATCTTTATTTTCATACAAATTTACATTATTTTATTGATATTCTGTGTATTTATTTTGATATCTTTTTACATTATTCTATGTGTATTTTGTATATATATTTTATATAAAATGTATTTGTTTTCATTTCATACAAATCTACATTATTTTATGTGTTTTTTGTACATGTATTTAAATACAAATTTAACTAGTTATATGTGTATTTTGTATATCTATTTTGTATGTATATTTTCATAGAAATTTACTCTATTTTATGAGTATTCGTATATATATTTTGATACAAATTTACATTATTAATGTGTATTTTGCATATCTATTTCAATACAAATTTACTTTATTGTACGTGCATTTTGTATATTTATTTTAATACAAATTTAATTATTTTATATGTATTTTTGTATATATATTTTTATGGAAATATGCGTTATTATATGGATATTTTGCATCTTTATTTTCATACAAATTTACATTATTTTATTGATATTCTCTTTATTTATTTTGATACGATTTAACATTATTCTATGTGTTTTTTGTATATATTTTTTTTATACATATTTACATTATTTAATGTTCATTTTGTATATATATTTTATCCAAATTTACATTATTTTATATGTATTTGTTTATATATTTTCATACATATTTACATTATTTTATGTGTTTTTTGTATATATATTTTTCTACGTATTTAAACTATTTTATGTGTATTTTGTATATACATTTTCATAAAAAAATTACGTTATTTTATTGTGTGTATAAGTATATATTTTGATACAAATTTTATACAAATTAATGTTATTTAATGTGTATTTGTATATATATTTTCATACAAATTTATATTATTTTATGTGCATTTTTTCATATATTTCATTACAAATTTACCTTATTTTATGTTTATTTTGTATATTTATTTCATTCAATTTTAAATTATTTTAAGTGTATATTTGTATTTGTATTTAGGTTATTTTATGTGTATTTTGTATATATATTTTCATCCAAAATTACATTATTATATTGGTATTTTCTTAATTTAATTCGATACGAATTTAGATTATTTCATAGGTATTTTGTATACATATTTTTACACTCATTTACATTATCTAATGTGTGTTTTGTATATATATTTTTATGCAAATTTATTTTATGTTCATTTTTGTACATATATTTTTATAGAAATTTGCGTTATTTTATGTATATAGTTTTATATAAATTTACGTTATTTTATGTGCATTTTGTATATTTATATTTATACAAATACACATTCTTTTATATCTATATTGTTTATTTATATTTATACGAATTTACATTATTTTATGTGTATTTTGTATACATTTTTTTATACGTATTTACTTAATTTTATGTGTATTTTGTATATGTATTTTTATAGAAATCTACGTTATTTTATGTGTATTCGCATATATATTTTGAAACAAATTTACATTATTTTATATGTATTTTGCAAATTTATTTCAATACAAATTTACCTTATTGTATGTGCATTTTGTATATTTATTTTGATACAAATTCAAATATTTTATGTGTATTTTGGTATCAATAATTTTATAAAAAATGCGTTATTTTATAGGTATTTTGCATCTCAATTTTCATACAAATTTACATTATTTTATTAATATTCTGTGTGTATATTTTGATACGATTTTACATTATTCTATTTGTGTTTTGTATATTTTTTTTTATAGATATTTACATTATTTAATGTGTATTTTGTATATATATTTCATACAAATTTACGTTATTATATGTGTATTTGTTTATATATTTTCTTTCAAATTTACATTATTTTATGTGTATTTTGTATATGTATTTCAATAGAAATTAACCTAATTTTATGTGTATTTTGTATATTTCTTTTCATACAAATTTAAATTATTTTTGTGTATTTTTGTATATAGTTTTATACAAATTTAGGTTATTTTATGTTCGCATTTACATTATTTAATGTGTGTTTTGTATATAAATTTTTATCCAAAGTTAATTTATTTTACGTTCATTTTTGGACATATATTTTTATAGAAATTAGCGTTATTTTATATGTATTTGTATATGTTTTTTCATACAAATTTACATTATTTTATTGCTATTTTGTTTATTTAGTTTGATACGAATTACTTGATAATATGTGTATTTTGTACATATTTTTTATACGTATTTACATTACTTAATGTGTATTTTGTTTATATATTTTTAAACAAATTTACGTTATTATATGTATTTTTATAAATATTTTGATACAAATTTACATTATTTTATGTATTTTGTATATACATTTCAATTCAAATTTAGCTTATTTTATCTGTATTTTGTATATCTATTTTCATACGAATTTAATTACTTCTGTGTATTTTTGTATATAGTTTTATACAAATTTACGTTATTTTATGTGTATTTTGTATATTTATATTTATACAAATACACATTCTTTTATTGGTATTTTGTTTATTTATTTTGATACGAATTTACATTATTTTATGTGTATTTTGTATACATTTTTTTATACGTATTTATTTCATTTTACGTGTATTTTGTATATATATTTTTATACAAATCTACGTTATTTTATGTGTATTCGTATATATATTTTGAAACAAATTTACATTGTTTTATATGTATTTTGCTTATCTATTTCAATACAGATTTACCTTATTGTATGTGTATTTTGTATATTTATTTTAATACAAATAAATTTTTTTATATGTATTTTTGTATATATATTTAGAAAAAAAATGCGTTATTTTATGGGTATTTTGCTTCTTTATTTTCATACAAATTTACATTATTTTATTAATATTCTGTGTATTTATTTTGATACGATTTTACATTATTCTATTTGTGTTTTGTATATATTTTTTTATACAAATTTACGTTATTTTAAGTGTATTTGTTTATGTATTTTCATTCAAATTTACATTATTTTATGTGTATTTTGTATATGTATTTAAATACAAATTAACCTGTTTTTATATGTTTTTTGTATATTTATTTTCATACAAGTTTAAATTATTTTTGTGTATTTTTGTATATAGTTTTATAGAAATTTAGGTTATTTTATGTGTATTTTGTATATCTATTTTCATACAAATACACATTCTTTTCATGATATTTTGTTTATTTACTTTGACACGAATTAACATTATTTAATGTGTATTTTGTATATATATTTTTATACGTATTTACATTATTTCAAGTGTATTTTGTATATATATTTCTATAGAAATCTGCGTTATTTTATGTGTATTCGTATATATTTTGAAACAAATTTACATTGTTTTATGTGTATTTTGCATATTTTTTCAATACAAATTTACCTTATTGTATGTGCATTTTGTATATTAATTTTAATACAAATTTGATTAATCTATGTGTATTTTTGTATATGTATTTTTATAAAAATATGCTTTATTTTATGGGTATTTTGCATCTTTATTTTCATACAAATTTACATTATTTTATTGATATTCTGTGTATTTATTTTGATATCTTTTTACATTATTATATGTGTATTTTGTATATATATTTTATATAAAATGTATTTGTTTTCATTTCATACAAATCTACATTATTTTATGTGTTTTTGTACATGTATTTAAATACAAATTTAACTAGTTATATGTGTATTTTGTATATCTATTTTGTATGTATATTTTCATAGAAATTTACTCTATTTTATGAGTATTCGTATATATATTTTGATACAAATTTACATTATTAATGTGTATTTTGCATATCTATTTCAATACAAATTTACTTTATTGTACGTGCATTTTGTATATTTATTTTAATACAAATTTAATTATTTTATATGTATTTTGTATATATTTTTATGGAAATATGCGTTATTATATGGATATTTTGCATCTTTATTTTCATACAAATTTACATTATTTTATTGATATTCTCTTTATTTATTTTGATACGATTTAACATTATTCTATGTGTTTTTTGTATATATTTTTTTTATACATATTTACATTATTTAATGTTCATTTTGTATATATATTTTATCCAAATTTACATTATTTTATATGTATTTGTTTATATATTTTCATACATATTTACATTATTTTATGTGTTTTTTGTATATATATTTTTCTACGTATTTAAACTATTTTATGTGTATTTTGTATATACATTTTCATAAAAAAATTACGTTATTTTATTGTGTGTATAAGTATATATTTTGATACAAATTTTATACAAATTAATGTTATTTAATGTGTATTTCTATATATATTTTCATACAAATATATATTATTTTATGTGCATTTTTTCATATATTTCATTACAAATTTACCTTATTTTATGTTTATTTTGTATATTTATTTCATTCAATTTTAAATTATTTTAAGTGTATATTTGTATTTGTATTTAGGTTATTTTATGTGTATTTTGTATATATATTTTCATCCAAAATTACATTATTATATTGGTATTTTCTTAATTTAATTCGATACGAATTTAGATTATTTCATAGGTATTTTGTATACATATTTTTACACTCATTTACATTATCTAATGTGTGTTTTGTATATATTTTTATGCAAATTTATTTTATGTTCATTTTTGTACATATATTTTTATAGAAATTTGCGTTATTTTATGTATATAGTTTTATATAAATTTACGTTATTTTATGTGCATTTTGTATATTTATATTTATACAAATACACATTCTTTTATTGCTATATTGTTTATTTATATTTATACGAATTTACATTATTTTATGTGTATTTTGTATACATTTTTTTATACGTATTTACTTAATTTTATGTGTATTTTGTATATGTATTTTTATAGAAATCTACGTTATTTTATGTGTATTCGCATATATATTTTGAAACAAATTTACATTATTTTATATGTATTTTGCAAATTTATTTCAATACAAATTTACCTTATTGTATGTGCATTTTGTATATTTATTTTGATACAAATTCAAATATTTTATGTGTATTTTGGTATCAATAATTTTATAAAAAATGCGTTATTTTATAGATATTTTGCATCTTAATTTTCATACAAATTTACATTATTTTATTAATATTCTGTGTATATATACGATTTTACATTATTCTATTTGTGTTTTGTATATATTTTTTTATACATATTTACATTATTTAATGTGTATTTTGTATATATATTTCATACAAATTTACGTTATTATATGTGTATTTGTTTATATATTTTCTTTCAAATTTACATTATTTTATGTGTATTTTGTATATGTATTTCAATAGAAATTAACCTAATTTTATGTGTATTTTGTATATTTCTTTTCATGCAAATTTAAATTATTTTTGTGTATTTTTGTATATAGTTTTATACAAATTTAGGTTATTTTATGTACGCATTTACATTATTTAATGTGTGTTTTGTATATATATTTTTATCCAAAGTTAATTTATTTTACGTTCATTTTTGGACATATATTTTTATAGAAATTAGCGTTATTTTATATGTATTTGTATATGTTTATTCATACAAATTTACATTATTATATTGCTATTTTGTTTATTTAGTTTGATACGAATTACATGATTATATGTGTATTTTGTACATATTTTTTTATACGTATTTACATTACTTAATGTGTATTTTGTTTATATATTTTTAAACAAATTTACGTTATTATATGTATTTTTATAAATATTTTGATACAAATTTACATTATTTTATGTATTTTGTATATACATTTCAATTCAAATTTAGCTTATTTTATCTGTAGTTTGTATATCTATTTTCATACGAATTTAATTACTTCTGTGTATTTTTGTATATAGTTTTATACAAATTTACGTTATTTTATGTGTATTTTGTATATTTATATTTATACAAATACACATTCTTTTATTGGTATTTTGTTTATTTATTTTGATGCGAGTTTACATTATTTTATGTGTATTTTGTATACATTTTTTTATACGTATTTACTTCATTTTACGTGTATTTTGTATATATATTTTTATACAAATCTACGTTATTTTATGTGTATTCGTATATATATTTTGAAACAAATTTACATTGTTATATATGTATTTTGCATATCTATTTCAATACAGATTTACCTTATTGTATGTGTATTTCGTATATTTATTTTAATACAAATAAATTTTTTTGTGTATTTTTGTATATATATTTTCATACAAATTTACATTATTTTATTGATATTCTCTTTATTTATTTTGATACGATTTAAAATTATTCTATCTGTATTTTGTATATTTTTTTTATACATATTTACATTATTTAATGTTCATTTTGTATATATATTTTATCCAGATTTACATTATTTTATGTGTATTTGTTTATATATTTTCATACAAATTTACATTATTTTATGTATTTTTTGTATATATATTTTTCTACGTATTTAAATTATTTTATGTGTATTTTGTATATACATTTTCATAAAAAAATTACATTATTTTATTGTGTGTATAAGTATATATTTTGATACAAATTTTATACAAATTCATGTTATTTAATGTGTATTTGTATATATATTTTCATACAAATTTATAATATTTTATGTGTATTTTTTCATATATTTCATTACAAATTTACCTTATTTTATGTTTATTTTGTATATTTATTTCATTCAATTTTAAATTATTTTATGTGTATACTTGTATTTGTATTTAGGTTATTTTATGTGTATTTTGTATATATATTTTCATCCAAAATTACATTATTTTATTGGTATTTCTTAATTTAATTCGATACGAATTTAGATTATTTCATAGGTATTTTGTATACATATTTTTATACTCATTTACATTATCTAAAGTGTGTTTTGTATATATATTTTTATGCAAATTTATTTTATGTTCATTTTTGTACATATATTTTTATAGAAATTTGCGTTATTTTATGTATATAGTTTTATATAAATCTACGTTATTTTATGTGCATTTTGTATATTTATATTTATACAAATACACATTCTTTTATTGGTATATTGTTTATTTACATTTATACGAATTTACATTATTTTATGTGTATTTTGTATACATTTTTTATACGTATTTACTTAATATTATGTGTATTTTGTATATGTATTTTTATAGAAATCTACGTTATTTTATGTGTATTCGTATATATATTTTGAAACAAATTTATATTATTTTATATGTATTTTGCATATCTATTTCAATACAAATTTACCTTATTGTATGTGCATTTTGTATATTTATTTTAATACAAGTTCAAATATTTTATGTGTATTTTGGTATCAATAATTTTATAAAAAAATGCGTTATTTTATAGGTATTTTGCATCTTAATTTTCATTTTATATGTACTTTGTATATATATTTTTATACGCTCTTACATTATTTAATATTTATTTTGAATATATATTTTATACAAATTCATGGTATTTTATGTGTATTTGTATATATATTTTCATATAAATTTACATTATTTTATGTGTATTTTGTACATATATTTTATTACAAATCTACCTTATTTTATGTTTATTTTGTATGTGTATTTTGAGTATTTATATTTATCCAAATACACATTCTTTTATTGTTATTTTGTTTATCTATTTTAATTCGAATTTACATTATTTTATGTGTATTTTGAATACATTTTTTTATACGTATTTACTTAATTTTATGTGTATTTTGTATATATATTTTTATAGAAATCTACGTTTTTTTATTTGTATTCGTATATATATTTTGAAACAAATTTACATTGTTTTATATGTATTTTTGCATATCTCTTTCAATACAAATTTATCTTATTGTATATGCATTTTGTATATTTATTTCAAAACAAATTTAAAACTTTTATGTGTATTTTGGTATATATATTTTTATAAGAAATGCGCTATTTTATGGGAATTTTGCATCTTTATTTTCATACAAATTTACATTATTTTATTAATATTCTGTGTATTTATTTTGATACGATTTTACATTATTCTATTTGTTTTTTGTATATACTTTTTTATACATATTTACATTATTTAATGTGTATCTTGCATATATATTTTATACAAATTTATTATCTATTATCTATTTTCATACAAATACACATTCTTTTCATGATATTTTGTTTATTTATTTTGACACGAATTTACATTATTTGATATGTATTTTGTATATATATTTTTATACGTATTTACATAATTTCATATGTATTTTGTATATATATTTAATAGATATTCAAAATACACATAAAATAACCTAAATTTGTATCAAACTATATACAAAAATACACAAAAATATTTTAAATTTGTATGAAAATAAATATACAAAATACACATAAATTAGGTAAATTTGTATGGAAATACATATACAAAATACACATAAAATAATGTAAATTTGAATGAAAATACATAAACAAATACACTTAAAATAACGTAAATTTGTATAAAAAAATATATACAAAACACAAATAGAATAATGTAAAATGGTATCAAAATAAATACACAGAATATTAATAAAATAATGTAAATTTGTATGAAAATAAAGAGTCAAAAAACCCATAAAATAACGCATTTTTTTTATTTATAAAAATATATATATATATTTGTATTAAAATAAATATATAAAAAACACATACAATAAGGTAAATTTGTATTGAAATAGATACGCAAAATACATATAAAGCAATGTAAATTTGTTTCAAAATATGTATACGAATACACATAAAATAACGTAGATTTCTATAAATATATATATATACAAAATACACATAAAATGAAGTAAATACGTAGAAAAAAATGTATACAAAATACACATAAAATAATGTAAATTCGTATCAAAATAAATAAACAAAATACCAATAAAAGAATGTGTATTTGTATAAATATAAATATACAAAATACACATAAAATAACGTAAATTTATATAAAACTATATACATAAATACACAGAAGTAATTAAATTTGTATGAAAATATATACAAAATACACACAAAATAAGCTAAATTTGCATTGAAATATATATACAAAATACATGAAATAAAGTAAATTTGTATCAAAATGTTTATACAAATACACATATAATAACGTAAATTTGTATGAAAATATATAAACAAAATACACATTAAATAATGTAAATACGTATAAAAAAATGTGTACAAAATACACATATAATCATGTAATTCGTATCAAAATAAATAAACAAAATACCAATAAAATAATATAAATTTGAATGAGTAAACGTGTATATTGCATATTTTTTCAATACAAATTTACCTTATTATATACGCATTTTGTATATTAATTTTAATACAAATTTAATTATTCGATGTGTATTTTTGTATCTGTATTTTTATAAACATATGCTTTATTTTTGGGGGATTTTGCATCTTTATTTTCATACAAATATACATTATTTTATTGATATTCTGCTCATTCATTTTCATACGAATTGACATTATTCTATGTGTATTTTCTATATATTTTTCATACAAATTTACGTTATTTTATGTGTATTTGTTTATATATTTTGACACAAATTTACAATATTTTATGGCTATTTTGTATATACATTTCAAAAGAAATTTACCTAGTTTTATGTGTATTTTGTATATCTATTTTCATACAAACTCAAATTATTTCTATGTATTTTTGTATATATTTTAATACAAATTTTAGTTATGTTATGTGTATTTTGTAAATTTATTTTCATTCATATATATATATATTATTTTATTGGTGTTTTGTTGATTTATATTAATACGAATTTACATTATTTTATATGTACTTTGTATATATATTTTTATACGCTTTTACATTATTTAATATTTATTTTGAATATATATTTTTATACAAATTCAAGGTATTTTATGTGTATTTGTATATATATTTTCATATAAATTTACATTATTTTATGTGTATTTTGTACATATATTTTATTACAAATCTACCTTATTTTATGTTTATTTTGTATATGTATTTTGTATATTTATATTTATCCAAATACACATTCTTTTATTGGTATTTTGTTTATTTATTTTAAATCGAATTTACATTATTTTATGTGTATTTTGTATACATTTTTTTATACGTATTTACTTAATTTTATGTGTATTTTGGCTATATATTTTTATAGAAATCTACGTTTTTTTATTTGTATTCGTATATATATTTTGAAACAAATTTACATTGTTTTATATGTATTTTTGCATATCTCTTTCAATACAAATTTACCTTATTGTATGTGCATTTTGTATATTTATTTCAATACAAATTTAAATATTTTATGTGTATTTTGGTATATATATTTTTTTAAGAAATGCGCTATTTTATGGGAATTTTGTATCTTTATTTTCATACAAATTTACATTATTTTATTAATATTAGGTGTATTTATTTTGATACGAATTTACATTATTCTATTTGTTTTTTGTATATACTTTTTTATACATATTTACATTATTTAATGAGTATCTTGCATATATATTTTATACAAATTTATTATCTATTATCTATTTTTATACAAATACACATTCTTTACATGATATTTTGTTTATTTATTTTGACGCGAATTTACATTATTTGATATGTATTTTGTATATATATTTTTATACGTTTTTACATAATTTCATATGTATTTTGTATATATATTTCTATAGAAATCTACTTTATTTTATGTGTATTCGTATATATATTTTGAAACAAATTTACATTGTTTTATATGTATTTTTGAATATCTCTTTTAATACAAATTTACCTTACTGTATATGCATTTTGTATATTTTTTTCAATACAAATTTAAATATTTTATGTGTATTTTGGTATATTTATTTTTATAAAAAATGCGATAATTTTTTTGCATCTTTATTTTCATACAAATTTACATTATTTTATTGATATTCTGTGTATTTATTTTGATACGATTTTACATTATTCTATTTGTTTTTGTATATATTTTTTTATACACATTTACATTATTTAATGTGTATCTTGCATATATATTTTATACAAATTTACGTTATTTTAAGTGTATTCGTTTTTATATTTTCATTCAAATTTACATTTATTTTAATTCGAAATTACATTATTTTATGTGTATTTTGTATACATTTTTTTATACGTATTTACTTAATTTTATGTGTATTTTGTATATATATTTTTATAGAAATCTACGTTTTTTTATTTGTATTCGTATATATATTTTGAAAGAAATTTACATTGTTTTAAATGTATTTTTGCATATCTCTTTCAATACAAATTTACCTTATTGTATGTGCATTTTGTATATTTATTTCAATGCAAATTTAAATATTTTATGTGTATTTTGGTATATATATATTTTCATAATAAATGCGCTATTTTATGGAATTTTGCATCTTTATTTTCATACAAATTTACATTATTTTATTAATATTCAGTGTATTTATTTTGATACGATGTTACATTATTCTATTTGTTTTTGTATATATTTTTTATACATATTTACATTATTTAATGTGTATCTTGCATATATATTTTATACAAATTTATTATCTATTATCTATTTTCATACAAATACACATTCTTTTCATGATATTTTGTTTATTTATTTTGACACGAATTTACATTATTTGATATGTATTTTGTATATATATTTTTATACGTATTTACATAATTTCATATGTATTTTGTATATATATTTCTATAGAAATCTACTTTATTTTATGTGTATTCGTATATATATTTTGAAACAAATTTACATTGTTTTATATGTATTTTTGAATATCTCTTTCAATACAAATTTACCTTACTGTATATGCATTTTGTATATTTATTTCAATACAAATTTAAATATTTTATGTGTATTTTGGTAAATATATTTTTATAAAAAATGCGATAATTTTTGGGAATTTTGCATCTTTATTTTCATACAAATTTACATTATTTTATTGATATTCTTTGTATTTATTTTGATACGATTTTACATTATTCTATTTGTTTTTTGTATTTATATTTTTTATAAACATTTACATTATTTAATGTGTATCTTGCATATATATTTTAAACAAATTTACGTTATTTTAAGTGTATTTGTTTATATATTTTAATTCAGATTTACATTATTTGATGTGTATTTTGTATATGTATTTCAATACAAATTTACCTAGTTTTATGTGTATTTTGTATATTTCTTTTCAAACAAATTTAAACTATTTTTGTGTATTTTTGTATATAGTTTTATACAAATTTAAGTTATTTTTTGTACGCATTTACATTATTTAGTGTGTGTTTTGTATATATATTTTTTTGCAAATTTACTTTATTTTATGTGCATTTTTGTACATATATTTTTATAGAAATTTGCGTTATTTGTATATGTTTTCTCATACAAATCTACATTATTTTATTGCTATTTTGTTTATTTATTTTGATACGAATTACATGATTATATGTGTATTTTGTACATATTTTTTATACGTATTTACATTACTTAATGTGTATTTTGTTTATATATTTTTAAACAAATCTACGTTATTATATGTATTTGTATAAATATTTTGATACAGATTTACATTATTTTATGAATTTTGTATGTACCTTTCAATTCAAATTTAGCTTAATTTAGCTGTATTTTGTATATATATTTTCATACAAATTTAATTACTTCTGTGTATTTTTGTATATAGTTTTATACAAATTTACGATATTTTATGTGTATTTTGTATATTTATATTTTTACAAATACACATTCTTTTACTGGTATTTTGTTTATTTATTTTGATACGATTTTTATGTATTTTTTGTATTCATTTTTTTATACGTATTTACTTCATTTTATGTGTATTTTGTACATATTTTTATAGAAATCTACGTTATTTTATGTGTATTCGTATATATATTTTGAAACAAATTTACATTGTTTTATATGTATTTTGCATATCTATTTCAATACAAATTTGCAAATTTACTTTATTTTATGTGCATTTGTATATGTTTTCTCATACAAATTTACATTATTTTATTGCTATTTTGTTTATTTATTTTGATACAAATAAAAATAGATATACAAAATATACATAAAATAAACTAAATTTGTATTGAAATATATATACAAAATACATAAAATAATGTAAATTTGTATCAAAATATTTTAACAGATGCGCATAAAATAACGTAAATTTGTTTTAAAATATACAAAATACACATTAAATAATGTAAATATGTATAAAAAAATATATACAAAACACAAATAGAATAATGTAAAATCGTATCAAAATAAATACACAGAATATTAATAAAACAATGTAAATTTGTATGAAAATAAAGATGCAAAATACCCATTAAATAACGCATTTTTTATAAAAATATATATACCAAAATACACATGAAAAAATTAATTTGTATTAAAATAAATATTCAAAATACACATACAATAAGGAAATTCTGTATTGAAATAGATATGCAAAATACATATAAAACAATGTAAATTTGTTTCAAAATATATATACGAATACACATAAAATAACGTAGATTTGTATAAAAATATATATACAAAATACACATAAAATGAAGTAAATACGTATAAGAAAATGTATACAAAATACACATAAAATAATGTAAATTCGTATCAAAATAAATAAACAAAATACCAATAAAAGAATGTGTATTTGTATAAATATAAATATACAAAATACACATAAAATAACGTAAATTTATATAAAACTATATACAGAAAAACACAGAAGTATTTTAATTTGTATGAAAATAGATATACAAAATAAGGTAAATTCGTTACAAATTCAATAAACAAAATTCAGATAAAAGAACGTATATTTGTAGAAAAAATAAATATACAAAATTCACATTAAATAACGAAAATTTGTATGAAAATATATAAAAAAATAAACAAAAATAATTTCAATTTGTATGAAATAAATATACAAAATACACATGTATTTTGTATATCTATTTTCACACAAATTTAATTACTTTTGTGTATTTTTGCATATAGTTTTATATAAATTTACGTTATTTTATTTGTATTTTGTAAATTTATATATATACAATACACTTTTTTTTATTAGTATTTTGTTTATTTATTTTGATACAAGTTTACATTATTTTATGTGTATTTTGTATACCTTTTTTTATACGTATTTACTTCATTTTATGTGTATTTTGTATATTTATTTTCATAGAAATCTACGTTATTTTATGTGTATTCGTATATATATTTTTTTAAAAATTTACATGGTTTTATATGTATTTTGCATATCTATTTCAATACAAATTTACCTTATTGTATGTGCATTTTGTATATTTATTTTAATACAAATTCAAATATTTTATGTGTGTCTTGGTATAAATATTTTTAGAAAAAATTTTATGGGTATTTTGCATCTTAATTTTCATACAAATTTACATTATTTTATTAATATTCTGTGTATTTATTTTGATACGATTTTATATTATTCTATTTGTGTTTTGTATATATTCTTTTATACATATTTACATTATTTAATATGTATTTTTTATATATATATTTTATACAAATTTACGTTATTTTAAGTGTATTTGTTTATATATTTTCATTCAAATTTACATTATTTTATGTGTATTTTGTAAATGTATTTCAATACAAATTTACCTAATTTTATGTGTATTTTGTATATTTATTTTCATACAAATTAAAATTATTTTTGTGTATTTTTGTATATAGTTTTATACAAATTTAGGTGATTTTATGTGTATATTGTATATCTATTTTCATACAAATACACATTCTTTTATTTTGTTTATTTACTTTGACGCGAGTTTACATTATTTAATGTGTATTATATATATATATATATATATATATATATATATATATATATATATATATATATATATATATATATATATATATATATATATATATATATATATATATATATATATATATATATATATATATATATATATATATATATATTTATTTATTCGTGTTTACATCATTTGATTTGTATTTTGTATATATATATTTCTATAGAAATCTACGTTGATTTATGAGTATTCGTATATAGATTTTGAAATAAATTTACACTGTTTTATGTGTATTTTGCATATTTTTTCAATACAAATTTACCTTATTGTATATGCATTTTGTATATTAATTTTAATACAAATTTAATTATGCTATGTGTATTTTTGTATATGTATTTTTATAAAAATATGCTTTATTTTATATGTATTTTGCATTTTTATTTTCATACAAATTTACATTATTTTATTTATATTCTTTTTTTTTTTTAAACAATTTTACATTATTCTATGTGTATTTTGTATATCTATTTTTATACGTATTTACTTAATTTTATGTGTATTTTGTATATATATTTTTATAGAAATCTACGTTATTTTATGTGTATTCGTATATATATTTTGAAACAAATTTACATTGTTTTATATGTATTTTTGCATATCTCTTTCAATACAAATTTACCTTATTGTATGTGCATTTTGTATATATATTTCAATACAAATTTAAATATTTTATGTGTATTTTGGTATATATATTTTTTATAAGAAATGGGCTATTTGATGGGAATTTTGCATTTTTATTTTCATACAAATTTACATTATTTTATTAATATTCGGTGTATTTATTTTGATACGATTTCACATTATTCTATTTTTTTTTGTATATATATTTTTTTTAATTATTTACATTATTTAATGTGTATCTTGCATCTTTTATCGTAATTTTGTTTATTTATTTTTATACGAATTTACATTATTTTAGGTGTATTTGATATGTATATTTTTATACTTATTCATATAATTTTATTTGTGTTTTGAATATATATTTTCATAGAAATTTACTCTATTTTATGGGTATTCGTATATATATTTTGATACAAATTTAAATTATTTATGTTTATTTTGCATATCTATTTCAATACAAATTTACCATATTGTATGTGAATTTTGTATATTTATTTTAATACAAATTTAATTATTTTATGTGTATTTTTGTAAAAATATGCTTTATTATTTGGGTATTTTGCATCTTTATTTTCATACAAATTTACATTATTTTATTGATATTCTGTTTATTTATTTTGATACGATTTTACATTATTCTATGTGTATTTTGTATATATATTTTTATACACATTTACATTATTTAATGTATATTTTGTATATATATTTTATATAAATTTACGCTATTTTATGTATTTGTTTATATATTTTCATACAAATTTACAATATTTTATGTGTAATTTGTATATGTATTTCAATACAGATTTGACTAATTTTATGTGTATTTTGCATGTCTATTTTCAAACAAATTTAAATAATTTTTATGTATTTTTTATATATTTTTATACAAATTTTAGTTATTTTATTTGTATTTTGAATTTATATTTTCCTACAAATATACATTCTTTTAGTGGAATTTTGTTCATTTATTTTCATAAGAATTTACATAATTTTATGTTTATTTTGTATATATATTTTTCTACGTATTTACATTATTTTATGTGTATTTTTAATATACATTTTCATAAATATTTACGTTATTTTATTGTGTGTATTCGTATATGATTTGATACAAATTTACATTATTTTATGTTTATTTTGCATATCTATTTCAATATAGATTTACCTTATTGTATGTGTATTTTGTATATTTATTTTAATACAAATTTAATTATTTTATGTGTACTTTGTATACATTTTCTTATACGTATTTACTTCATTTTATGTGTATTTTGTATACATATTTTTATAGAAATCTACGTTATTTTATGTGTATTCGTATATATATTTTGAAACAAATTTACATTGTTTTATGTGTATTTTGCATATCTATTTCAATACAAATTTACCTTATTGTATGTGCATTTTGTATATTTATTGTAATACAAATTTTAAAATTTTATTATTTTGGTATATATATTTTTATAAAAAGAGTTTTATATAAATTTAAAATATTTTATCTGTATTTTGTATATCTATTTTCATACAAATACACATTTTTTATTGATATTTTGTTTATTTATTTTGACGCGAATTCACATTATTTAATGTGTATTGTGTATATATATTTTTATACGTATTTACGTCATTTCATGTGTATTTTGTATATATATTTCTATAGAAATATACGTTATTTTATGTGTATTCGTATATATATTTTGAAACAAATATACATTGTTTTATGTGCATTTTGCATATTTTTTCAATATAAATTTACCTTATTGTACGTGCATTTTGTATATTAATTTTAATACACATTTAATTCTTCTATGTGTATTTTTGTATATATATATTTTCATAAAAAAATGCTTTATTTTATGGGTATTTTGCATCTTTATTTTCATACAAATTTACATTATTTTATTGATATTCTGTGTATTTATTTTGATACGATTTTACATTATTCTATGTATATTTTGTATATATATTTCATACAAATGAACGTTATTTTATGTGAATTTGTTTTCATTTCATACAAATTTACATTATTTTATGTGTATTTTGTACATGTATTTAAATACAAATTTAACTAATTATATGTGTATTATGTATATCTATTTTCATACAAATTGAAATTAATTTTGTGTATTTAAGTATATATTTTTATTCAAATTTTCGCAATTTTATGTGAATTTTGTATATTTATTTTCCTACAAATATACGTTCTTTTATCGGAATTTTGTTTATTTATTTTGATACGATTTTTCATTATTTTAGGTGTACTTGATATATATATTTTTATACTTATTTACATAATTTTATATGTATTTTGAATATATATTTTCATAGAAACTTACTCTATTTTATGTGTATTCGTATATATATTTTGATACAAATTTACATTATTTATGTGTATTTCGCATATCTATTTCAATACAAATTTTCTTTATTGTATGTGCCTTTTGTATATTTATTTTGATGCAAATTTAATTATTTTATGTGTATTTTTGTATATATATTTTTAAACAAATATGCGTTATTATATGGGTATTTTGCATCTTTATTTTCATACAAATTTACATTATTTTATTGATTGTCTGTTTATTTATTTTGATACGATTTTACGTTATTCTGTGTATTTTGTATATATATTTTTAGACATATTTACATTATTTAATGTATATTTTGTACATATATTTTATGGAAATTTACGTTATCTTATGTGTATTTGTTTATATATTTTCATACAAATTTACATTATTTTATGTGTATTTTGTATATGTATTTCAATAAAATTTGCCTAATTTCATTTGTATTTTGCATATCTATTTTCAAACAAATTTAAATTATTTTTGTGTATTTTTGTATTATTTTTATACAAATTTTTTTTTTTATTTGTATTTTGTATATATATTTTCCTACACATATACATTCTTTTAGAGGAAATTTTGTTTATTTATTTTGATACGAATTTATATTATTTTATGTGTATTTTGTATATATATTTTTCTATGTATTTACATTATTTTATGTGTATTTTGTATATATATTTTCATAAAAATTTACGTAATTTTATTGTGTGTATTCGTATATATTTTGATAAAAATTTTCATTATTTTATGTGTTTTTTGCATATCTATTTCAATAAAAATCTAATTTATTGTATGTGTATTTTGTATATTTATTTTAATACAAATTTAATTATTTTATGTGTATTTTTGTATATATATTTTTTTAAATATAAGATATTTTATGGGTAATTTGCATCTTTAATTATATAAATTTTTACATTACGTACATATCTTTTATACGTATTTACATTATTTAATGTGTATTTGTTTATATATTTTTATACAAATTTACGTTATTATATGTGTATTTGAATATATTTTGATACAAATTTACATTATTTTATGTATTTTCTATATTTATTTCAATTCGCATTTAGCTTATTTTATGTCTTTTGTATATCTATTTTCATACAAATTTAATTATTTTTGTTTATTTTTGTATATAGTTTTATACAATTTTACGTTATTTTATGTGTATTTTGTATATTTATATTTATACAAGTAAACATTCTTTTATTGTGCTTTTAGTTTATTTATTTTGATACGAATTTACATTATTTTATGTGTATTTTGTATACATTTTCTTATACGTATTTACTTCATTTTATGTGTATTTTGTATATATATTTTAGAGAAATCTACGTTATTTTATGAGTATTCGTATGTATATTTTGAAACAAATTTACATTGTTTTATATGTATTTTGCATATCTATTTCAATACAAATTTACCTTATTGTATGTGCATTTTGTATATTTATTGTAATACAAATTTAAATATTTTATGTGCATTTTGGTATATATATTTTCATAAAAAATGCGTTGTTTTATGGGTATTTTGCATCTTTATTTTCATACAAATTTACATTATTTTATTAATATTCTGTGTATTTATTTTGATACTATTTTACATTATTCTATTTGTGTTTTGTATATATTTTTATACATATTTACATGATTTAATGTGTATTTTCTATATATATTTCATACAAATTTTCGTTATTTTAAGTGTATTTGTTTATATATTTTTATTCAAATTTACATTATTTTATGTGTATTTTGTATATGTATTTCAATAGAAATTTACCTAATTTCATGTGTATTTTGTATATATATTTTATACAAATTTAAATTATTTTTTGTGTAATTTTGTATAGAGTTTTATTCAAATTTACAATATTTTATGTGTATTTTGTATATCTATTTTCATACAAATACACATTCTTTTATTGATATTTTGTTTATTTATTGTGTATATATATATTTATACGTATTTACATCATTTCATGTGTATTTTGTATATATATTTCTATAGAAATATACGTTATTTTATGTGTATTCGTATATATATTTTGAAACAAATATACATTGTTTTATGTGCATTTTGCATATTTTTTCAATACAAATTTACCTTATTGTACGTGCATTTTGTTTATTAATTTTAATACAAATTTAGCTATTCTATGTGTATTTTTGTATATGTATTTTTATAAAAATATGCTTTATTTTATGTTTATTTTGCATCTTTATTTTCATACAAAATTACATTATTTTATTGATATTCTGTGTATTTATTTTGATACGATTTTACATTATTCTATGTATATTTTGTATATCTATTTTATACCAATGTACGTTATTTTATGTGAATTTAATTTCATTTCATACAAATTTACATTATTTTATGTGAATTTTGTACATGTATTTAAATACAAATTTAACTAATTATATGTGTATTTTGTATATCTATTTTCATACAAATTGAAATTAATTTTGTGTATTTTTGTATATATTTTTATTCAAATTTTCGTAATTTTATGTGTATTTTGTATATTTATTTTCCTACAAATATACGTTCTTTTATCGGAATTTTATTTATTTATTTTGATACAATTTTCATTTTTTAGGTGTATTTGATATATATATTTTTATACTTATTTACATAATTTTATATGTATTTTGAATATATATTTTCATAGAAATCTACTCTATATGTATATGTATAGAAAATACACATGAAATAATCTAAATTCGTATCGAAATAAATGAACAAAATACCGATAAAATAATGTAATTTTGAATGAAAATATATATAGAAAATACACATAAAATAACGTAAATACAAATAAATATACACATAAAATGATTTGAATTTAAATGAAAATAGATATAAAAAAAACTTAAAATAAGGCAAATTTATAATGAAATATATATACAAAATACACATAAAATAATGTAAATTTGTTTCAAAATATATATACTAATACACAAAAAATAACGTAAATTTCTATAAAAATATATATTCAAAATATACATGAAATGTTGTAAATACGTATAAAAATATATATACTAAATACACATTAAATAATGTAAATTCGTGTCAAAATAAATATTTAAAATATCAATAAAATAATGTAAATTTGTATGAAAATATATACAAAATACACATAAAATAACGTATTTGTATAAAATATATACAAAATACACAAAAGGTAAATTTGTATGAAAATAAATATACAAAATACACATAAAATAATGTAAATTTGTTGAAAATACATATACAAAATACACATAAAATAATGTAAATTTGTATGAAAATATATACAAAATACACATAAATAACGTAAATTTATAAAATATATACAAAATACACATAAAATAATAAATACGTATAAAATAAATATACAAAATACAAATAAAATAATGTAAATTTGTAAAATAAATACACAAAATACAATAAAATAAATAAAATAACGTAAATTTGTATAAAAATATACAAAATACACAGAAGTAATTAAATTCGTATGAAAATAGATATACAAAATACAGAAAAAATAAGCTAAATTTGAATTGAAATGTATATACAAAATACATAAAATAATGTAAATTTGTATCAAAATATTTATAAAATACATATAATAACGTAAATTTGTTTAAAATATATAAACAAAATACACATAAAGTAATGTAAATACGTATAAAATATATACAAAATACACATATAATCATGTAATTCGTATCAAACTAAATAAACAAAATAGCAATAAAATAATGTAAATTTGTATGAAAAAATATACAAATACATATAAAATAACGCTAATTTCTATAAAATATAAAAAAAATGAAAAAATAAATTAACTTTTGATAAAAATATATATACAAAACACACATTAAATAATGTAAATGCGTATAAAATAAATATAAAATACTATATACAAAAATACACAAAATAATTTAAATTTGTATGAAAAGAAATATACAAAATACACATAAAATTAGGTTAATTTATATTGAAATACATATACAAAATACACATAAAATAATGTAAATTTGAAAGAAAATATATAAACAAAACACATATATAATAACGTAAATTTGTATGAAATATATATACAAAATACATTAAATAATGTAAATATGTATAAAAAAATATATACAAAACACAAATAATGTAAAATCGTATCAAAATATATACACAGAATATTAATAAAATAATGTAAATTTGTATGAAAATTAAGATGCAAAATACCTATAAAATAACGCATTTTTTTAAAATTATTGATACCAAAATACACATAAAATATTTGAATTTGTATCAAAATAAATATACAAAATGCACATACAATAAGGTAAATTTGTATTGAAATAGAAATGCAAAATACATATAAAATAATGTAAATTTGTTTCAAAATATATATGCGAATACACATAAAATAACGTAGATTTCTATAAAAATACATATACAAAATAACCATAAAATTAAGTAAATACGTATAAAAAAATGTATACAAAATACACATAAAATAATGTAAATTAGTATAAATATAAATAAACAATATAGCAATAAAAGAATGTGTATTTGTATAAATATAAATATACAAAATGCACATAAAATAACGTAAATTTCTATAAAAATATATGTACAAAAATGAACATAAAATAAATTTGCATAAAAATATATATACAAAACACATTAGATGAATTAAATGAGATAATTTAATGTATACAAAATACCTATGAAATAATCTAAATTCGTATCGAATTAAATTAAGAAAATACCAATATAATAATGTAATTTTGGATGAAAATATATATACAAATATACACATAAAATAATTTAAAATTGAATGAAATAAATATACAAAATAAACATAAAATAAGGTAAATTTGTAATGAAATATATGAAAAAATACACATAAAATAATATAAATTTGTATGAAAATATATATACAAATACACATTAAATAACATGAATTTGTATAAAATTTGTATCAAAATATATACGAATACACACAATAAAATAACGTAATTTTTTTTATGAAAATGTATATACAAAATACACATAAAATAATGTAAATTTGGATAAAATATATATACAAAATAAACATTAAATAATGTAAATATGTATAAAAAAAAATATATATACAAAATACACATTGAATAATGTTAAATCGTATCAAAATAAATAAAGAGAATATCAATAAAATAATGTAAATTTGTATGAAAATAAAGCTGCAAAATATCCATATAATAACGCATATTTGCATAAAAATATATATACAAAAATACATATAAAATAATTAAATTTGTATCAAAATAAATATACAAAATGCACGTAAAATAAAGAAAAATTGTATTGAAATAGATATGCAAAATACACATCAATAATGTAAATTTGTATCAAAATATATACGAATACTCATAAAATAGAGTAAATTTCTATGAAAACATACATACAAAATAGATATACAAAATACACATATAACTAGTTAAATTTGTATTTAAATACATGTACCAAAAACACATAAAATAATGTAGATTTGTATGAAATGAAAACAAATACATTTTATATAAAATATATATACAAAATACACATAGAATAATGTAAAATCATACCAAATAAATACACAGAATATCAATAAAATAATGTAAATTTGTATGAAAATAAAGATGCAAAATACCCTTAAAATAAAGCATATTTTTATAAAAATACATACACAAAAATACACATAGATTAATCAAATTTGTATTAAAATTAATATACAAAATGCACATACAATAATGTAAATTTGTATTGAAAAAATATGCAAAATACACATAAAACAATGTAAATTTGTTTCAAAATATATATACGAATACTCATAAAATAACGTAGATTTCTATAGAAATATATATACAAAATACACTTGAAATAATGTAAATACGTATAAAAATATATACAAAATGCACATTAAATAATGTTAATTCGTGTCAAAATAAATAAAAAAATTATCATGAAAAGAATGTGTATTTGTATGAAAATAGATATACAAAATACACATAAAATAACCTAAATTTGTATAAAACTATATAAAAAAATAAACAAAAATAATTTAAACTTGTATGAAAATAAATATACAAAAAACATAAAATTAGGTAAATTTGTATTGAAATACATATACAAAATACACATAAAATAATGTAAATTTGAAAGAAAATATATAAACATATAGACTTAAAATAACGTAAATTTGTATCAAATATATATACAAAAAACACATTAACTAAGGTAAATATGTATAAAAATATATACAAAACACAAATAAAATAACATAAAATCGTATCAAAATAAATACAGACAATATTAATAAAATAATGTAAATTTGTATGAAAATTAAGATGCAAAATACCCATAAAATAACGCATTTTTTATAAAAATATATATACGAAAAAAAATAAAATATTTGATTTTGTATTAAAATAAATATACAAAATACACATAAAATAAGCTAAATTTGATTTGAAATATATACAAAATACATAAAATAATGTAAATTTGTATCAAAATACCTATACAAATACACATATAATAACGTAAATTTGTATAAAAATATATAAACAAAATACACATTAAATAATGTAAATACGTATAAAAAAATGTAAAAAATACACAAATAATCATGTAATTCGTATCAAAATAAATAGACAAAATACCAATAAAATAATGTAAATTTCTATGAGAAAACATATACAAAATACACATAAATAACGCAAATATCAATCAAAACATATATAATATAATATATTTTTATACATATTTAAAATATTTAATGTATATTTTGTATATATATATTATCCAAATTTACGTGATTTTATATGTATTTGTTTATATATTTTCATACAAATTTACATTATTTTATGTGAGTTTTGTATATGTATTTCAATACAAATTTGCCTAACTTTATGTGTATTTTGCATATCTATTTTCAAACAAATTTAAATTATTTTTGTGTATTTTTGTATATATTTTTTACAAATTTTAGTTATTTTATTTGTTTTTTGTATATATATTTTCTTACAAATATACATTCTTTTATTGGAGTTTTGTGTATTTAATTTTTTACGAATTTACATTATTTTATGTGTATTTTGTATATATATTTTTCTACGTATTTAAACTATTTTATGTGTATTTTATATATACATTTTCATAAAAATTTACGTTATTTTATTGTGTGTATTCGTATATATTTTGAAACATTTTATATAAATTCATGTTATTTTATGTATTTGTATATATATTTTCATACAAATTTATATTATTTTATGTGTATTCTTACATATATTTTATTACAAATTTACCTTATTTTATGTTTATTTTGTATATTTATTTCATTCAATTTTAAATTATTTAATGTGTATATTTGTATTTGTATTTAGGTTATTTTATGTGTGTTTTCTATATATATTTTCATCCAAAATTACATTATTTTATTGTTATTTTCTTAATTTAACTCGATACGAATTTAAATTATTTCATAGGTATTTTGTATACATATTTTTATACTCATTTACATTATCTAATGTGTGTTTTGTATATATTTTTTTATGCAAACTAATTTTATGTGCATTTTTGTACATATATTTTTATAGAAACTTAAAACGTTATTTTATGTGTATTTTGTATATGTTTTCTCATACAAATTTACATTATTTAATTAGTTTTTTGTTTATTTATTTTGATACGAATGACTTGATTATTGGTGTATTTTGTAAATATTTTTTATACGTATTTACATTACTTAATGTATTTTGTTTATAAATTTTTTTAAAAATTTACGTTATTATATGTGTATTTGTTAAAAAAAATTGAAACGAATTTACTTTATTTTATGTATTTTGTATATATATTTCAATTCAAATTTAGCTTATTTTGTGTGTATTTTGTATATCTATTTTCATGCAAATTTAATTACTTCTGTGTATTTTTTATATAGTTGTATACAAATTTACGTTATTTTATGTGCATTTTGTATATTTATATTTATACAAATACATTCTCTTATTGGTATTTTGTTTATTTATATTTATACGAATTTACATTATTTTATGTATTTTGTTTACATTTTGATTCGTATTTACTTAATTTTATTTGTATTTTGTATATATATATTTATAGAAATCTACGTTATTTTATGTGTATTCGTATATATATTTTGAAACAAATTTACATTGTTTTATATGTTTTTTGCATATCTATATCAATACAAATTTAACTTATTGTATGTGCATTTTGTATATTTATTTTAATACAAATTCAAATATTTTATGTGTAGTTTTGTATATATAATTTTATAAAAATGCGTTATTTGTAGGTATTTTGCATCTTAGTTTTCATACAAATGTACATTATTTTATTAATATTCTGTGTATATATTTTGATACGATTTTATATTATACTATTTGTGTTTTGTATATATTTTTTATACATATTTTCATTATTTAATGTGTATTTTTTATATATATTTTATACAAATTAACGTCATTTTAAGTGTATTTGTTTATATAATTTCATTCAAATTTACATTATTTTAAGTGTATTTTGTATATGTATTTCAATACAAATTTACCTAATTTTATGTGTATTTTGTATATTTATTTTCATACAAATTTAAATTATTTATGTGTTTTTTTGTATATACATATAGAGTAAATTTCTATGAAAATATATTCAAAATACATATAAAATTATGTAAATAAGTATAAAAATATATATATCAAATACACCTAAAAAAATGAAAACTCGTATCAAAATAAATAAACAAAATTCCGATAAAAGAACGTATATTTGTAGGAAAATAAATATACAAAATACACATAAAATTACGAAAATTTGAATAAAAATATACAAAAAAACAAAAAAATAAATTTCAATTTGTATGAAAATAGATATACAAAATACACATATAATTAGTTAAATTTGTATTTAAATACATGTACAAAATACACATAAAATAATGTTAATTTGTATGAAATGAAAACAAATTCACATAAAATAACGAACATTTGCATAAAATAGATATACAAAATATACATAGAATAATGTAAAATCGTATCAAAATAAATACACAGAATATCAATAAAATAATGTAATTTTGTATGAAAATAAAGATGCAAAATACCCATAAAATAAAGCATATTTTTTTTAAAATACATATACAAGAATACACATAGAATAATTAAATTTGTATTAAAATTAATATACAAAATGCAGGTACAATAATGGAAATATGTATAGAAAAAATATACAAAATGCACATAAAACTATGTATATTTGTTTCAAAATATATATACGAATACACATAAAATAACGTATATTTCTATAGAAATATATATAAAAAATACACTTGAAATGACGTAAATACGTATAAAAATATATATACACAATACACATTAAATAATGTAAATTCGCATCAAAATAAATAAACAAAATATCAATAAAAGAATGTGTATTTGTATGAAAATAGATATACAAAATACACATAAAATATTGTAAATTTGTATAAAACTCTATTAAAAAAATACACAAAAATAATTTAAATTTGTATAAAAATATATATACAAAATACACATAAAACTAGTTAAATTTCTATTGAAATACATATACAAAATACACATAAAATAATGTAAATTTGAATGAAAATATATAAACAAATACACTTAAAATAACGTAAATTTGTATGAAATATATATAGAAAATTCACATTAAATAATGTAAATATGTATAAAAAAATATATACAAAACACAAATAGAATAATGTAAAATAGTATCAAAATAAATACACAGAATATTAATAAAATAATGTAAATTTGTATGAAAATAAAGATGCAAAATACCCATAAAACAACGCATTTTTTATGAAAATATATATACCAAAATACACATAAAATATTTAAATTTGTATTACAATAAATATTCAAAATGCACATACAATAATGTAAATTTGTATTGAAATAGATATGCAAAATACACATAAAACAATGTAAATTTGTTTCAAAATATATATACGAATACACATAAAATAACGTAGATTTCTATAAAAATATATATACAAAATACACATAAAATGAAGTAAATACGTATAAGAAAATGTATACAAAATACACATAAAATAATGTAAATTCGTATCAAAACAAATAAACTAAATGCCAATAAGAGAATGTTTACTTGTATAAATATAAATATACAAAATACACATAAAATAACGTAAAATTGTATAAAACTATATACAGAAATAAACAAAAATAATTAAATTTGTATGAAAATAGATATACAAAAGACACATAAAATAAGCTAAATTTGAATTGAAATAAATATAGAAAATACATAAAATAATGTAAATTTGTATCAAAATATATATTCAAATACACATATATTAAAATTGATATACAAAATGCGTATATAATAAGGTAAATTTGTATTGAAAAAATATGGAACATACACGTTTACTCATACAAATTTATATTATTTTATTGGTATTTTGTTTATTTATTTTGATACGAATTACATGATTATATGTGTATTTTGTACATATTTTTTATACGTATTTACATTATTTAATGTGTATTTTGTTTATATATTTTCATACAAATTTACGTTATTATATGTGTATTTGTATAAATATTTTGATACAAATTTACTTTATTTCATTTTTTTTGTATATATATTTCAATTCAAATTTAGCTTATTTTGTGTGTATTTTGTATATATTTTCATACAAATTTAATTACTTCTGTGTATTTTTGTATATAGTTTTATATAAATTTACGTTATTTTATGTGTATTTTGTATATTTATATTTATACAAATACACATTTTTTATTGGTATTTTGTTTATTTATTTTGATACGAATTTACATTATTTTATGTGTATTTTGTATACATTTTTTATACGTATTTACTTCATTTTATGTGTATTTTGTATATATATTTTTATAGAAATCTACGTTATTTTATGTGTATTCGTATATATATTTTGAAACAAATTTACATTGTTTTACATGTATTTTGCATATCTATTTCAATACAAATTTACCTTATTGTATGTGTTTTTTGTATATTTATTTTAATACAAATTTAATTTTTTGATGTGTATTTTGGTATATATATTTTTATAAATAAAAAAAATGCGTTATTTTATGGGTATTTTGCTTCTTTATTTTCATACAAATTTACATTATTTTATTAATATTCTGTGTATTTATTTTGATACGATTTTACATTATTCTATTTGTGATTTTTACATATTTTTTTATACAAATTTACGTTATTTTAAGTGTATTTGTTTATGTATTTTCATTCAAATTTACATTATTTTATGTGTATTTTGTGTATGTATTCAATACAAATTTACCTAATTTTATGTGTATTTTGTATATTTATTTTCATACAAATTTAAAATATTTTTGTGTATTTTTGTATATAGTTTGATACAAATTTAGGTTATTTTATGTGTATTTTGTATATCTATTTTCATACAAATACACATTCTTTTATTGATATTTTGTTTATTTATTTTGACGCGAATTTTATGTGAATTTGTTTTCATTTCATACAAATTTACATTATTTTATGTGTATTTTGTACATGTATTTAAATACAAATTTAACTAATTATATGTGTATTTTGTACATCTATTTTCATACAAAATTGAAATTTATTTTTTTGTTTTTTTGTATATATTTTTATTCAAATTTTCGTAATCTTATAAAAATATATATACCAAAATACACATAAAATATTTAAATTTGCATTGAAATAAATATACAAAATGCACATACAATAAGGTAAATTTGTATTGAAAGAGATATGCAAAAATACATATAAAACAATGTAAATTTGTTTCAAAATATATATACGAATACAAATAAAAAAACGTAGATTTTTTAAAAAATATATATACAAAATACACTTAAAATTAAGTAAATACGTATAAAAAATGTATACAAAATACACATAAAATAATGTAAATTCGAATTAAAATAAATAAACAAAATACCAATAAAAGAATGTGTATTTGGATAAATATAAATATACAAAATACACATACAAAATAAACATAAAATAAGGTAGATTTATAAAAAAATATATGTACAAAATACACATAAAATAATGTAAATTTATATAAAAATATATATACAAATACACATAAAATACCATGAATTTGTATAAAAATATATATTCAAAATAAATATTAAATAATGTAAAAGCGTATAAAAATATATATACAAAGTACATATAAAATAATGTAAATTCGTATCAATATAAATCAACAAAACACCAATAAAATAATATATATTTAAATGAAAATAAATTTACAAAATACACATAACAAAACTAAAATTTGTATTAAAATATATCCAAAAATACATAGAAATAATTTGAGTTAGTATGAAAATAGATATACAAAATACACATAAAACTAGGTAAACTAGGTATATACAAAATACCCATAAAATATTGTAAATTTGTGTCAAAATATATAAACAAATACACATAAAATAACGTAAATTTGTATGAAAAATATATACAAAATACACATAGAATAATGTCATTTCGTATCAAAATGAATGAGCAGAATATCAATAAAATAATGTAAATTTGTATGAAAATAAAGATGCAAAATACCCAAAAAATAAAGCATATGTTTATAAAAATACAGATACAAAATTACACATCGAATAATTAAATTTGTATTAAAATTAATATACAAAATGCGTATATAATAAGGTAAATTTGTATTGAAAAAATATGCAACATACACGTTTACTCATACAAATTTATATTATTTTATTGGTATTTTGTTTATTTATTTTGATACGAATTACATGTGTTTCAATACAAATTTACCTAATTTTATGTGTATTTTGTATATTTATTTTCATACAAATTTAAAATATTTTTGTGTTTTTTTGTACATAGTTTGATACAAATTTAGGTTATTTTATGTGTATTTTGTATATCTATTTTCATACAAATACACATTCTTTTACTGAGATTTTGTTTATTTATTTTGACGCGAATTTACATTATTTAATGTGTATTTTGTATATATATTTTTATACGTATTTAAATCATTTCATGTGTATTTTGTATAGTTTTAAACAAATTTATATTATTTAATGTGTATTTTGTATATATATATTTATACAAATACACATTCTTTTATTGGTATTTTGTTTATTTATTTTGATACTAATTTACATTATTTTATGTGTATTTTGTATACATTTTTTATACGTATTTACATAATTTTATGTGTATTTTGTATATATATTTTTATAGAAATCTACCTTATTTCATGTGTATTCGTATATATATTTTGAAAAAAATTTAAATTGTTTATATGTATTTTTCATATCTAGTTTCTGGTATTCTGAATTTTTATTTTGTTATACATAGAATAATGTAAAATCGTATCAAAATAGGTACACAGAATATCAATAAAATAATTTAAATTTGTATGAAAATAAAGATGCAAAATACCCATAAGATAAAGCATATTTTTTTTAAAATACATATACAAAAATACACATAGAATAATTAAATTTGTATTAAAATTAATATACAAAATGCACACATACAATAAGGTAAATTTGTATTGAAAAAAAACGCAAAATACAAATAAAACAGTGTAAATTTGTTTCAAAATATATATACGAATACACATAAAATAACGTAGATTTCTATAGAAATATATATACAAAATACACATGAAATTATGTAAATACGTATAAAAATATATATATAAAATACATATTAAGTAATGTAAATTCGTGACAAAATAAATAAACAAAATATCATGAAAAGAATGTGTATTTGTATGAAAATAAATAATAGATAATAAATTTGTATGTAATATATATGCAAGATACATTTAAATAATGTAAATATGTATAAAAAAAATATACAAAAAACAAATAGAATAATGTAAAATCGTATCAAAATAAATACACCGAATATTAATAAAATAATGTAAATTTGTATGAAAATAAAGATGCAAAATTCCCATCAAATAGCGCATTTCTTATAAAATATATATATACCAAAATACACATAAAATATTTAAATTTGTATTGAAATAAATATACAAAATGCACATACAATAAGGTAAACTTCTATTGAAAGAGATATGCAAAAATACATATAAAACAATGTAAATTTGTTTCAAAATATATATACGAATACACATAAAATAACGTAGATTTCTATAAAAATATATATACAAAATACACATAAAATTAAGTAAATACGTATAAAAAAAATGTAAACAAAATACACATAAAATAATGTAAATTCGAAACAAAATAAATAAACAAAATACCAATAAAAGAATGTATATCTATTTATTTTAATACAAAATCTAATATTTTGTGTTTTTTCGTATATATATTTTTATAAAAAATGTGTTATTTTATGGGTATTTTCCATCTTAATTTTCATACAAATTTATATTATTTTATTAATATTTTCTGTATTTATTTTGATACGATTTTACATTATATTATTTATGTTTTGTATATATTTTTTTATACATATTTACATTATTTAATGTGTTTTTTGTATATATATTTGATACATATTTACGTTATTTTAAGTTATTTTATGTGTATTTGTTTATATATTTTGACACAAATTTACAATATTTTATGGGTATTTTGTATATATATTTCAAAACAAATTTACCTAGTTTTATATGTATTTTGAATATCTATTTTCATACAAACTCAAATTATTTTTATCTATTTTTGTATATATTTCAATACAAATTTTAGTTATGTTATGTGTATTTTGTTAATCTATTTTCATTCAAATATATATTATTTTATTGGTATTTTGTTGATTAATATTGATAAGAATTTACATTATTTTATATGTACTTTGTATATATATTTTTATACGCATTTACATTATTTAATATTTATTTTGAATATATAATCTTATACAAATTTATGGTATTTTATGTGTATTTGTATATATATTTTCATATAAATTTACATTATTTTATGACTATTTTGTACATATATTTCATTACAAATTTACCTTATTTTATGTTTATTTTGTATGTGTATTTTGTACATTTATATTTATACAAATACACATTCTTTTATTGGTATTTTGTTTATTTATTTTGTTTCGAGTTTACATTATTTTATGTGTATTTTGTTTACATTTTTTTATACGTATTTACTTAATTTTATGTGTATTTTGTATATATATTTTTATAGAAATCTACGTTATTTTATGTGTATTCGTATATATATATTGAAACAAATTTACATTGTTTTATATGTATTTTTGCATATCTCTTTCAATAGAAGTTTACCTTATTGTATGTGCATTTTGTATATTCATTTCAATACAAATTTAAATATTTTATGTGTATACATGTACAAAAAATACATAAAATAATGTAGATTTGTATGAAATGAAAACAAATACATTTTATATAAAATATATATATACAAAAAACACATAGAATAATGTAAAATCATATTAAAATAAATACACAGAATATCAATAAAATAATGTAAATTTGTATGAAAATAAAGATGCAAAATACCCATAAAATAAAGCATATTTTTATAAAAATACATATACAAAAATACACATAGATTAATCAAATTTGTAATAAAATTAATATACAAAATGCACATACAATAAGGTAAATTTGTATTGAAAAAATATGCAAAATACACATAAAACAATGTAAATTTGTTTCAAAATATATATACGAATACACATAAAATAACGCAGATTTCTATAGAAATATATATACAAAATACACTTGAAATAATCTAAATACGTATAAAAATATATACCCAAAATACACATTAAATAATGGTAATTCGTGTCAAAATAAATAAACAAAATATCATGAAAAGAATGTGTATTTGTATGAAAATAGATATACAAAATACACATAAAATAACCTAAATTTGTATAAAACTATAAAAAAAATACACAAAAATAATTTAAACTTGTATGAAAATAAATATACAAAAAACATATAAAATTAGGTAAATTTGTATTGAAATATATATACAAAATACACATAAAATAATGTAAATTTGAATGAAAATATATAAACATATAGACTTAAAATAACGTAAATTTGTATCAAATATATATACAAAAAACACATTAGATAATGTAAATATGTATAAAAAAATATATACAAAACACAAATAAAATAATGTAAAATCGTATGAAAATAAATACAGAAAATATTAATAAAATAATGTAAATTTGTATGAAAATTAAGATGCAAAATACCCATAAAATAACACATTTTTTATAAAAATATATATACGAAAAAACATAAAATATTTGATTTTGTATTAAAATAAATAGATATACAAAATACACATAAAATAAGCTAAATTAAATGAAAAATATATACAAAATACACATAGAATAATGTAAAATCGTATCAAAATAAATACACAGAATATCAATAAAATAATGTAATTTTGTATGAAAATAAAGATGCAAAATACCCATAACATAAAGCATATTTATTTAAAAATACATATACAAAAATACACATAGAATAATTAAATTTGTATTAAAATTAATATACAAAATGCACGTACAATAAGGTAAATTTGTATTGAAAAAATATACAAAATGCACATTAAAGCGTAAATTTGTTTAAAAATCTATATACGAATACACATAAAATAACGTAGATTTCTATAGAAATATATATACAAAATACACATGAAATGATGTAAATACGTATAAAATTATATATATACAAAATGCACATTAAATAATTTAAATTCTCGTCAAAATAAATAAACAAAATATCAATAAAAGAATGTGTATTTGTATGAAAATAGATATACAAAATACTCATAAAATAACCTAAGTTTGTATAAAACTATATACAAAAATACACAAAAATAATTTAAATTTGTATGAAAATAAATATACAAAATACACATAAAATTAGGTAAATTTGTATTGAAATACATATACAAAATACACATAAAATAATGGAAATTTGAATGAAAATATATAAACATATACACTTAAAATAACGTAAATTTGTATCAAATATATATACAAAATACTAATTATATAATGTAAATATGTATAAAAAAATATATACAAAACACAAATAGAATAATGTAAAATCGTATCAAAATAAATACACAGAATATTAATTAAATAATGTAAATTTGAATGAAAATAAAGATGCAAAACAGACATAAAATAACGCATTTTTTTTAAATATATATACCAAAATACACATAAAATATTAAAATTTGTATTAAAATAAATATAAAAAATGCACATACTGTAAGGTAAATTTGTATTGAAATAGATATGCAAAATACATATAAAACAATGTAAATTTGTTTCAAAATATATATACGAATACAAATAAAATAACGTTGATTTCTATAAAAATATATACAAAATACACATAAAATGAAGTAAATACGTATAGAAAAATGAATACAAAATACACATAAAAATCGTATCAAAATAAATAAACAAAATACCAGTAAAAGAATGTGTATTTGTATAAATATAAATATACAAAATACACATAAAATATCGTAAATTTGTATAAAACTATATACAAAAATACACAGAACAAATACACATTCTTTTATTGGTATTTTGTTTATTTATTTTGTTTCTAATTTATATTATTTTATGTGTATTTTGTTTACATTTTTTTATACGTATTTACCTAATTTTATGTGAATTTTGTATATATATTTTTATAGAAATCTACGTTATTTTATGTGTATTCGTATATATATTTTGAAACAAATTTACAATTTTTTATATGTATTTTTGCATATCTCTTTCAACAGAAGTTTACCTTATTGTATGTGCATTTTGTATATTTATTTCAATACAAATTTAAATATTTTACGTGTATTTTTGTATATATTTTTATAAGAAAAGCGCTATTTTATTGGAATTTTTCTTTATTTTCATACAAATTTACATTATTTTATTAATATTCGGTGTATTTATTTTGATACGATTTTACATTATTCTATTTCTTTTTTGTATATATTTTTTTTATACATATTTACATTATTTAATGTGTATCTTGCATATATATTACATACAAATTTATTATCTATTATTTATTTTCATACAAATACACATTCTTTTCATGATATTTTGTTTATTTATTTTGTCACGAATTTACATTACTTAATATGTATTTTATATATATATATTTTTATACGTATTTACATAATTTCATGTGTATTTTGTATATATATTTCTATAGAAATCTACGTTATTTTAAATGTATTCGTATTTTGAAACAAATTTACACTGTTTTATTTGTATTTTGCGTTTTTTTTCAATACAAATTTACCTTTTTGTATGTGTGCATTTTGTATATTAATTTTAATACAAATTTAATTATTCTATGTGTATTTTTGTATATGTATTTTTAAAAAAAAATATGCTTTATCTTATGGATATTTTGCATCTTTATTTTCATACAAATTTAAATTATTTTATTGATATTCTGTGTACCTATTTTGATACGATTTTACATTATTCTATGTATAACAAAAATAAATACAGAATACACAAAAATAGATATGCAAAATACATATAAACAATGTAAATTTGTTTCAAAATATATATACGAATACACATGAAATAAGGTAGATTTCTATAAAAATATATATACAAAATACACATAAAATTAAGTAAATACGTATAAAAAATGTATACAAAATACACATAAAATAATGTAAATTAGTATCAAAATAAATAAACAAAATAACAATAAAAGAATGTGTATTTGTATAAATATATATATTCAAAATACACATTAAATAATATAAATTTGTTTAAAACTATACAAAATACACATGAAATTATGTAAATACGTATAAAAATATATATACAAAATACACATTAAATAATGTAAATTCGCGTCAAAATAAATAAATAAAATATCAATAAAAGAATGTGTATTTGTATGAAAATAGATATACAAAATACACATAAAATAACCTAAATTTGTTTCAAACTATATACAAAAATACACAAAAATATTTTAAATTTGTATGAAAATAAATATAGAAAATACACATAAAATTAGGTAAATTTGTATTGAAATACATACACAAAATACACATAAAATAATGTAAATTTGAATGAAAATACATAAACAAATACACTTAAAATAACGTAAAATTGTATAAAAAAATATGTACAAAACAAATAGAATAATGTAAAATCGTATCAAAATAAATACACAGAATATTAATAAAATAATGTAAACTTGTATGAAAATAAAGAAGCAAAATACCGATAAAATAACGCATTTTTTTTTATAAAAATATATATACCAAAATACACATCAAAAAATTAAATTTGTATTAAAATAAATATACAAAAAACACAAACAATAAGGTAAATTTGTATTGAAATAGATATGCAAATACATATAAAACAATGTAAATTTGTTTCAAAATATATATACGAATACACATAAAATAACGTAGATTTCTATAAAAATATATATACAAAATACACATAAAATGAAGTAAATACGTATAAAAAAATGTATACAAAAAACACATAAAATAATGTAAAATCGTATCAAAATAAATAAACAAAATACCAATAAAAGAATGTGTATTTGTATAAATATAAATATACAAAATACACATAAAATAACGTAAATTTATATAAAACTATATACAAAAATACACAGAAGTAATTAAATTTGTATGAAAATATATACAAAATACACACAAAATAAGCTAAATTTGAATTGAAATATATATACAAAATACATGAAATAAAGTAAATTTGTATCAAAATATTTATACAAATACACATATAATAACGTAAATTTGTATGAAAATATATAAACAAAATACACATTAAATAATGTAAATACGTATAAAAAAATATGTATAAAATACACATATAATCATGTAATTCGTATCAAAATAAATAATCAAAATACCAATAAAATAATATAAATTTGTATGAGTAAACGTGTATGTTGCATATTTTTTCAATACAAATTTACCTTATTATATACGCATTTTGTATATTAATTTTAATACAAATTTAATTATTCGATGTGTATTTTTGTATCTGTATTTTTATAAACATATGCTTTATTTTTTTGGTATTTTGCATCTTTATTTTCATACAAATTTACATTATTTTATTGATATTCTGCTCATTCATTTTGATACGAATTGACATTATTCTATGTGTATTTTGTATATATTTTTAATACAAATTTACGTTATTTTATGTATATATGTTTATATATTTTGACACAAATTTACAATATTTTATGGGTATTTTGTATATAAATTTCAATAGAAATTTACCTAGTTTTATGTGTATTTTGTATATCTATTTTCATACAAACTCAAATTATTTCTATGTATTTTTGTATATATTCTAATACCAATTTTATTTATGTTATGTGTATTTTGTAAATTTATTTTCATTCAAATATATATTATTTTATTGGTGTTTTGTTGATTTATATTGATACGAATTTACATTATTTTATATGTATATATTTTTATACGCTTTTACATTATTTAATATTTATTTTGAATATATATTTTTATTCAAATTCATGGTATTTTATGTGTATTTGTATATATATTTTTATATAAATTTACATTATTTTACGTGTATTTTGTACATATATTTTTTTACAAATCTACCTTATTTTATGTTTATTTTGAATGTGTATTTTCTATTTTTATATTTATCCAAATACACATTCTTTTATTGGTATTTTGTTTATTTATTTTAATTCGAATTTACATTATTTTATGTGTATTTTGTATACATTTTTTTATACGTATTTACTTAATTTTATGTGTATTTTGTATATATATTTTTATAGAAATCTACGTTTTTTTTATTTGTATTCGTATATATATTTTGAAACAAATTTACATTGTTTTATATGTATTTTTGCATATCTCTTTCAATACAAATTTACCTTATTGTATGTGCATTTTGTATATTTATTTCAATGCAAATTTAAATATTTTATGTGTTTTTTGGTATATATATTTTTATAAGATTACGAAAATTTGAAAAAAAATATATACAAAAAAACAAAAAAATATATTTCAATTTGTATGAAAATAGATATACAAAATACACATATAATTAGTTAAATTTGTATTAGAATACATGTACAAAATACACATAAAATAATGTAAATTTGTATGAAATGAAAACAAATTCACATAAAATTCGCGTCAAAATAAATAAACAAAATATCAATAAAAGAATGTGTATTTGTATGAAAATAGATATACAAAATACACATAAAATAACCTAAATTTGTATCAAACTATATACAAAAATACACAAAAATATTTTAAATTTGTATGAAAATAAATATACAAAATACACATAAAATTAGGTAAATTTGTATTGAAATACATACACAAAATACACATAAAATAATGTAAATTTGAATGAAAATACATAAACAAATACACTTAAAATAACGTAAATTTGTATAAAAAAATATGTACAAAACACAAATAGAATAATGTAAAATCGTATCAAAATAAATACACAGAATATTAATAAAATAATGTAAATTTGTATGAAAATAAAGAAGCAAAATACCCATAAAATAACGCATTTATTAAAATATATATACCAAAATACACCAAAAAATTAAATTTGTATTAAAATAAATATACAAAAAACACATACAATAACGTAAATTTGTATTGAAATAGATATGCAAAATACATATAAAACAATGTAAATTTGTTTCAAAATATATATACGAATACACATAAAATAACGTAGATTTCTATAGAAATATATATACAAAATACATTTTATGTATTGTATGTATTGAAAGAGATATTTTATGTATTGAAACAGATATTCAAAAATACATATAAAACAATGTAAATCTGTTTCAAAATATATATACGAATACACATAAAATAAAGTAGATTTCTATAGAAATATATATACAAAATACATATGAAATTATGTAAATACGTATAAAAATATATATACAAAATACATATCAAATAATGTAAATTCGTGTCAAAATAAATAAACAAAATATCATGAAAAGAATGTGTATTTGTATGAAAATAGATAATAGATAATAAATTTGTATAAAATATATATGAAAGATACACATTAAATAATGTAAATATGTATAAAAAAGTATATACAAAAAACAAATAGAATAATGTAAAATCGTATCAAAATAAATACACCGAATATTAATAAAATAATGTAAATTTGTATGAAAATAAAGATGCAAAATTCCCATAAAATAGCGCATTTCTTATTAAAATATATATACCAAAATACACATAAAATTTTTAAATTTGTATTGAAATAAATATACAAAATGCATATACAATAAGGTAAATTTGTATTGAAAGAGATATGCAAAAATACATATAAAACAATGTAAATTTGTTTCAAAATATATATACGAATACAAATAAAAAAACGTAGATTTCTACAAAAATATATATACAAAATACACATAAAATTAAGTAAATACGTATACAAAAATGTATTCAAAATACACATAAAATAATGTAAATTCGAATTAAAATAAATAAACAAAATACCAATAAAAGAATGTGTATTTGGATAAATATAAATATACAAAATACTCATACAAAATAAACATAAAATAAGGTAGATTTGTAATAAAATATATGTACAAAATACACATACAATAATGTAAATTTATATGAAAATATATATACAAATACACATAAAATACCATGAATTTGTATAAAAAATTATATTCAAAATAAATATTAAATAATGTAAGAGCGTATAAAAATATATATACAAAGTACATATAAAATGAAAATTAAGATGCAAAATACCTATAAAATAACGCATTTTTTTAAAAAATTATTGATACCAAAATACACATAAAATATTTGAACTTGTATTAAAATAAATATACAAAATGCACATACAATAAGGTAAATTTGTATTGAAATAGATATGGAAAATACATATAAAATAATGTAAATTTGTTTCAAAATATATATACGAATACACATAAAATAACGTAGATTTCTATAAAAATACATATACAAAATACACATAAAATTAAGTAAATACGTATAAAAAAATGTATACAAAATACACATAAAATAATGTAAATTCGTATAAATGTAAATAAACAATATACCAATAAAAGAATGTGTATTTGTATAAATATAAATATACAAAATGCACATAAAATAACGTAAATTTATATAAAATATATACATAAAATAACGCAAATTTCTATAAAAATATATGTACAAAAATGAACATTAGATAAATTTGCATAAAAATATATATACAAAACACACATTAGATAATGTAAATGAGTATAAAAATATGAAATAATCTAAATTCGTATCGAATTAAATTAGGAAATACCAATAAAATAATGTAATTTTGGATGAAAATATATATACAAAATACACATAAAATAACCTAAATACAAATACACATAAAATAATTTAAAATTGAATGAAATAAATATACAAAATAAACATAAAATAAGGTAAATTTGTAATGAAATATATGAAAAAATACACATAAAATAATATAAATTTGTATGAAAATATATTTACAAATACACATTAAATAGCATGAATTTGTATAAAATTTGTATCAAAATATATACTTATACACACAATAAAATAACGTAATTTTTTTATGAAAATGTATATACAAAATACACATCAAATAATTTAAATACGTAGAAAAATATATATACAAAAAACACATAAAATAGTGTAAATATGTATGAAAATATATAAACAAATACACATAAAATAATGTAAATTTGGATAAAAAATATATACAAAATTAACATTCAATAATGTAAATATATATATAAAAAAATATATACAAAAAACACATAGAATAATGTTAAATCGTATCAAAATAAATAAAGAGTATATCAATAAAATAATATAAATTTGTATGAAAATAAAGATGCAAAATATCCATATAATAACGCATATTTGCATAAAAATATATATACAAAAATACATATAAAATAATTAAATTTGTATTAAAATAAATATACAAAATGCACGTACAATAAAGTAAATTTGTATTGAAATAGATATGCAAAATACACATTAATAATGTAAATTTGTATCAAAATATATATACGAATACTCATAAAATAGAGTAAATTTCTATGAAAATATACATACAAAATAGATATACAAAATACACATATAACTAGTTAAATTTGTATTTAAATACATGTACAAAAAACACATAAAATAATGTAGATTTGTATGAAATGAAAACAAATACATTTTATATAAAATATATATACAAAATACACATAGAGTAATGTAAAATCATATCAAAATAAATACACAGAATATCAATAAAATAATGTAAATTTGTATGAAAATAAAGATGCAAAATACCCATAAAATAAAGCATATTTTTATAAAAATACATATACAAAAATACACATAGATTAATCAAATTTGTATTAAAATTAATATACAAAATGCACATACAATAAGGTAAATTTGTATTAAAAAAATATGCAAAATACACATAAAACAATGTAAATTTGTTTCAAAATATAAATACGAATACACATATAATAACGCAGATTTCTATAGAAATATATATACAAAATACACTTGAAATAATGTAAATACGAATAAAAATATATATACAAAATACACATTAAATAATGTTAATTCGTGTCAAAATAAATAAACAAAATATCATGAAAAGAATGTGTATTTGTATGAAAATAGATATACAAAATACACATAAAATAACTTAAATTTGTATAAAACTATATACAAAAATACACAAAAATAATTTAAACTTGTATGAAAATAAATATACAAAAAACATATAAAATTAGGTAAATTTGTATTGAAATACATATACAAAATACACATAAAATAATGTAAATTTGAATGAAAATATATAAACATATAGACTTAAAATAACGTAAATTTGTATCAAATATATATACAAAAAACACATTAAATAATGTAAATATGTATAAAAAAATATATACAAAACACAAATAAAATAATGTAAAATCGTATCAAAATAAATACAGAAAATATTAATAAAATAATGTAAATTTGTATGAAAATTAAGATGCAAAATACCCATAAAATAATGCATTTTTTATAAAAATATATATACGAAAAAACATAAAATATTTGATTTTGTATTAAAATAAATAGATATACAAAATACTCATAAAATAAGCTAAATTTGAATTGAAATATATATACAAAATACATAAAATAATGTAAATTTGTATCAAAATACTTATACAAATACACATATAATAACGTAAATTTGTATGAAAAATATATAAACAACATACACATTAAATAATGTAAATACGTATAAAAAAATGTACAAAATACACAAATAATCATGTAATTCGTATCAAAATAAATAGACAAAATACCAATGAAATAATGTAAATTTCTATGAGAAAACATATACAAAATACACATAAATAACGCAAATATCAATAAAAATATATATAATATAATATATTTTCATACATATTTAAAATATTTAATGTATATTTTGTATATATATTTTATCCAAATTTACGTTATTTTATATGTATTTGTTTATATATTTCCATACAAATTTACATTATTTTATGTGAGTTTTGTATATGTATTTCAATACAAATTTGCCTAACTTTATGTGTATTATGCATATCTATTTTCAAACAAATTTAAATTATTTTTGTGTATTTTTCTATATATTTTTATACAAATTTTAGTTATTTTATTTGTTTTTTGTATATATATTTTCCTACAAATATACATTCTTTTATTGGAATTTTGTGTATTTATTTTTTTACGAATTTACATTATTTAATGTGTATTTTATATATACATTTTCATAAAAATTTACTTTATTTTATTGTGTGTATTCGTATATATTTTGAAACATTTTCTACAAATTCACGTTATTTTATGTGTATTTGTATATATATTTTCATACAAATTTATATTATTTTATGTGTATTCATACATATATTTTATTACAAATTTACCTTATTTTATGTTTATTTTGTATATTTATTTCATTTAATATAATCAAATTTAAATTTATTGTATATGCATTTTGTATTAATTTTAATACAAATTTAATTATTCTATGTGTATTATTCTATTTGTATTTTTATAAAAATATGCTTTATTTTATGGGTATTTTGCATCTTTATTTTCATACAAATTTACGTTATTTTATTGATATTCTGCTCATTCATTTTGATACGATTTGACATTATTCTATGTGTATTTTGTATATATTTTTCATACAAATTTACGTTATTTTATGTGTATTTGTTTATATATTTTGACACAAATTTACAATATTTTATGGGTATTTTGTATATATATTTCAAAGAAATTTACCTAGTTTTATGTGTATTTTGAATATCTATTTTCATTCAAACTCAAATTATTTTTATGTATTTTTGTATATATTTCAATACAACTTTTAGTTAGGTTATGTGTATTTTGTAAATCTATTTTCATTCAAATATATATTATTTTATTGGTATTTTGTTGATTTATATTGATTCGAATTTACATTATTTTATATGTACTTTGTATATATATTTTTATACGCATTTACATTATTTAATATTTATTTTGATTATATAATTTTATACAAATTCATGGTATTTTTTGTGTATTTGTATATATATTTTCATATAAATTTACATTATTTTATGTGTATTTTGTACATATATTTCATTACAAATTTACCTTATTTTATGTTTATTTTGTATGTGTATTTTGTACATTCATATTTATACAAATACACATTCTTTCATTGGTATTTTGTTTATTTATTTTGTTTCGAATTTACATTATTTTATGTGTATTTTGTTTACATTTTTTTATACGTATTTACTTAATTTTATGTGTATTTTGTATATATATTTTTATAGAAATCTACGTTATTTTATGTGTATTCGTACATATATTTTGAAACAAATTTACATTGTTTTATATGTACAATAAGGTAAATTTGTATTGAAATAGATATGCAAAATACATATAAAGCAATGTAAATTTATTTCAAAATATGTATACAAATACACCTAAAATAACGTAGATTTCTATAAAAATATATATACAAAATACACATAAAATGAAGTAAATACGTATAAAAAATGTATACAAAATACACATAAAATAATGTAAATTCGTATCAAAATAAATAAACAAAATACCAATAAAAGAATATGTATTTGTATAAATATAAATATACAAAATACACATAAAATAACGTAAATTTATATAAAACTATATACAAAAATACACAGAAGTAATTAAATTTGTATGAAAATATATACAAAACACACAGAAAATAAGCTAAATTTGAATTGAAATATATATACAAAATACATGAAATAAAGTAAATTGGTATCAAAATATTTATACAAATACACATATAATAACGTAAATTTGTATGAAAATATATAAACAAAATACACATTAAATAATGTAAATACGTATAAAAAAATGTGTACAAAATACACATATAATCATGTAATTCGTATCAAAATAAATAAACAAAATACCAATAAAATAATATAAATTTGTATTAGTAAACGTGTATAAATATAAATGTACAAAATACACATACAAAATAAACATAAAATAAGGTAAATTTGTAATGAAATATATGTACATAATACACATAAAATAATGTAAATTTATATGAAAATATATATACAAATACACATAAAATACCAGGAATTTGTATAAAATTATATATTCAAAATAAATATTAAATAATGTAAATGCGTATAAAAATATATATAAAAAGTATATATAAAATAATGTAAATTCGTATCAATATAAATCAACAAAATACCAATAAAATAATATATATTTGAATGAAAATAGATTTACAAAATACACATAACATAATTAAAATTTGTATTGAAATATATACAAAAATACATAAAAATAATTTGAGTTTGTAAGAAAATAGATATTCAAAATACACATAAAACTAGGTAAATTTCTTTTGAAATATATATACAAAATACCCATAAAATATTGTAAATTTGTGTCAAAATAAATAAACAAATACACATTAAATAACGTAAATTTGTATGAAAAATATTTACAAAATACACATAGAATAATGTCAAATCGTATCAAAATGAATGAGCAGAATATCAATAAAATAACGTAAATTTGTATGAAAATAAAGATGCAAAATACCCATAAAATAAAGCATATTTTTATAAAAATACACATACAAAAATACACATAGAATAATTAAATTTGTATTAAAATTAATATACAAAATGCATATACAATAAGGTAAATTTGTATTGAAATAATATGCAAAATACACATAAAAGTGTAAATTTGTTTAAAAATCTATATACGAATACACATAATATAACGAAGATTTCTATAGAAATATATATACAAAATACACATGAAATGATGTAAATACGTATAAAAATATATATACAAAATACACATTAAATAATTTAAATTCTCGTCAAAATAAATAAACAAAATATCAATAAAAGAATGTGTATTTGTATGAAAATAGATATACAAAATACTCATAAAATAACATAAGTTTGTATAAAACTATATACAAAAATACACAAAAATAATTTAAATTTGTATGAAAATAAATATACAAAATACACATAAAATTAGGTAAATTTGTATTGAAATACATATACAAAATACACATAAAATAATGGAAGTTTGAATGAAAATATAAACATATACACTTAAAATAACGTAAATTTGTATCAAATATATATACAAAATACTAATTAAATAATATAAATATGTATAAAAAAGTATATTCGAAACACAAATAGAATAATGTAAAATCGTATCAAAATATATACACAGAATATTAATAAAATAATGTAAATTTGTATGAAAATAAAGATGCAAAATAGCCATAAAATAACGCATTTTTTATAAATATATATATATATATATATATATATATATATATATATATATATATATATATATATATATATATATATATATATATATATATATATATATATATATATATATATATATATATATATATACCAAAATACACATGAAATATTAAAATTTGTATTAAAATAAATATAAAAAATGCACATACTGTAAGGTAAATTTGTATTGAAATAGATATGCAAAATACATATAAAACAATGTAAATTTGTTTCAAAATATATATACGAATACACATAAAATAACGTTGATTTCTATAAAAATATATACAAAATACACATAAAATGAAGTAAATACGTATAAAAAAATGAATACAAAATACACATAAAAATCGTATCAAAATAAATAAACAAAATACCAGTAAAAGAAAGTGTATTTGTATAAATATAAATATATAAAATACACATAAAATATCGTAAATTTGTATAAAACTATATACAAAAATTCACAGAAATTATTAAATTTGTATGAAAATATATATACAAAATACAGCTAAAATAAGCTAAATTTGAATTGAAATGTACATACAAAATACATAAAATAATGTAAATCTGTATCAAATTATTTATACAAATACATATAATAACGTAGATTTGTTTAAAAATATATAAACAAAATACACATTAAGTAATGTAAATACGTATAAAAAATATGTACAAAATACACATATAATCATGTAATTCGTATCAAAATAAATAAACAAAATAGCAATAAAATAATGTAAATTTGTATGAGAAAAAATATACAAATAACGCAAATTTCTATAAAAATATATGTACAAAAATGCACATAAAATAAAGTAAATTAGCATAAAAATATATATACAAAACACACACTAAATAATGTAAATGCGTAAATAAAATAACCTAAATTTGTATAAAACTATATACAAAAATACACAAAAATAATTTAAATTTGTTTGAAAAGAAATATACAAAATACACATAAAATTAGGTAAATTTGTATGGAAATACATATACAAAATACACATCAAATAACGTAAATTTGAATGAAAATATATAAACAAATACACTTAAAATAACGTAAATTTGTATAAAATATATATGCAAGATACACATTAAATAATGTAAATGTGTATAAAAAAATATATAAAAAAAACAAATAGAATAATGTAAAATCGTATCAAAATAAATACACAGAATATCAATAAAATAATGTAAATTTGTATGAAAATAAAGATGCAAAATTCCCAAAAATTATCGCATTTTTTATAAAAATATATATACCAAAATACACATAAAATATTTAAATTTGTATTGAAATAAATATACAAAATGCATATACAGTAAGGTAAATTTGTTTTGAAAGAGATATTCAAAAATACATATAAAACAATGTAAATTTGTTTCAAAATATATATACGAATACACATAAAATTAAGTAGATTTCTATAGAAATATGTATACAAAATACATATGAAATTATGTAAATACGTATAAAAATATATATACAAAATACATATCAAATAATGTAAATTCGTGTCAAAATAAATAAACAAAATATCATGAAAAGAATGTGTATTTGTATGAAAATAGATAATAGATAATAAATTTGTATAAAATATATATGCAAGATACACATTAAATAATGTAAATATGTATAAAAAAGTATATACAAAAAACAAATAGAATAATGTAAAATCGTATCAAAATAAATACACCGAATATTAATAAAATAATGTAAATTTGTATAAAAATAAAGATGCAAAATTCCCATAAAATAGCACATTTCTTATAAAAATATATATACCAAAATACACATAATATATTTAAATTTGTATTGAAATAAATATACAAAATGCACAAACAATAAGGTAAATTTGTATTGAAAGAGATATGCAAAAATACATATAAAACAATGTAAATTTGTTTCAAAATATATATACGAATACAAATAAAAAAACGTAGATTGCTATAAAAATATATATAGAAAATACACATAAAATAATATAAATTCGATTTAAAATAAATAAACAAAATACCAATAAAAGAATGTGTATTTGGATAAATATAAATATACTAAATACACATACAAAATAAACATAAAATAAGGTAGATTTGTAATAAAATAAATGTACAAAATACACAAAAAATAATGTAAATTTATATGAAAATATATATACAAATACACATAAAATACCATGAATCTGTATAAAAATATATATTCAAAATAAATATTAAATGATGTAAAAGAGTATAAAAATATATATACAAAGTACATATAAAATGAAAATTAAGATGCAAAATACCTATAAAATAACGCATTTTTTATAAAATTATTGATACCAAAATACACATAAAATATTTGAACTTGTATTAAAATAAATATACAAAATGCACATACAATAAGGTAAATTTGTATTGAAATAGATATGCAAAATACATATAAAATAATGTAAATTTGTTTCAAAATATATATACGAATACACATAAAATAACGTAGATTTCTATAAAAATACATACCCAAAATACACATAAAATTAAGTAAATACGTATAAAAAAATGTATACAAAATACACATAAAATAATGTAAATTCGTATAAATGTAAATAAACAATATACCAATAAAAGAATGTGTATTTGTATAAATATAAATATACAAAATGCACATAAAATAACGTAAATTTATATAAAACTATATACATAAAATAACGCAAATTTCTATAAAAATATATGTACAAAAATGAACATAAAATAAATTTGCATAAAAATATATATACAAAACACACATTAGATAATGTAAATGAGTATAAAAATATTAATACAAAATACCTATGAAATAATCTAAATTCGTATCGAATTAAATTAAGAAATACCAATAAAATAATGTAATTTTGGATGAAAATATATATACAAAATACACAAAATAACCTAAATACAAATACAAATATACACATAAAATAATTTAAAATTGAATGCAATAAATATACAAAATAAACATAAAATAAGGTAAATTTGTAATGAAATATATGAAAAAATACACATAAAATAATATAAATTTGTATGAAAATATATATACAAATACACATTAAATAACATGAATTTGTAAAAAATTTGTATCAAAATATATACTTATACACACAATAAAATAACGTAATTTTTTTATGAAAATGTATATACAAAATACACATAAAATAATGTAAATTTGTATAAAAATATATAAACAAATACACATAAAATAATGTAAATTTGGATAAAATATATATACAAAATAAACCTTAAATAATGTAAATATGTATAAAAAATATATACAAAATACACATAGAATAATGTTAAATCGTATCAAAATAAATAAAGAGAATATCAATAAAATAATGTAAATTTGTATGAAAATAAAGCTGCAAAATATCCATATAATAACGCATATTTGCATAAAAATATATATACAAAAATACATATAAAATAATTAAATTTGTATTAAAATAAATATACAAAATGCACGTACAATAAAGAAAATTTGTATTGAAATAGATATGCAAAATACACATCAATAATGTAAATTTGTATCAAAATATATATACGAATACTCATAAAATAGAGTAAATTTCTATGAAAATATACATACAAAATAGATATACAAAATACACATATAACTAGTTAAATTTGTATTTAAATACATGTACAAAAAACACATAAAATAATGTAGATTTGTATGAAATGAAAACAAAGACATTTTATATAAAATATATATACAAAATACACATAGAATAATGTAAAATCATACCAAATAAATACACAGAATATCAATAAAATAATGTAAATTTGTATGAAAATAAAGATGCAAAATACCCTTCAAATAAAGCATATTTTTATGAAAATACATACACAAAAATACACATAGATTAATCAAATTTGTATTAAAATTAATATACAAAATGCACATACAATAATGTAAATTTGTATTGAAAAAATATGCAAAATACACATAAAACAATGTAAATTTTTTTCAAAATATACATACGAATACTCATAAAATAACGTAGATTTCTATAGAAATATATATACAAAATACACTTGAAATAATGTAAATACGTATAAAAATATATACAAAATGCACATTAAATAATGTTAATTCGTGTCAAAATAAATAAAAAAAATATCATGAAAAGAATGTGTATTTGTATGAAAATAGATATACAAAATACACATAAAATAACCTAAATTTGTATAAAACTATATACAAAAATAAACAAAAATAATTTAAACTTGTATGAAAATAAATATACAAAAAACATAAAATTAGGTAAATTTGTATTGAAATACATATACAAAATACACATAAAATAATGTAAATTTGAATGAAAATATATAAACATATAGACTTAAAATAATCAAATATATATGTATATATATATATATATATATATATATATATATATATATATATATATATATATATATATATATATATATATATATATATATATATATATATATATATATATATATATATATATATATAATGTAAATATGTATAAAAAAATATATACAAAACACAAATAAAATAATGTAAAATCGTATCAAAATAAATACAGAGAATATTAATAAAATAATGTAAATTTGTATGAAAATTAAGATGCAAAATACCCATAAAATAATGCATTTTTTATAAAAATATATATACGAAAAAACATAAAATATTTGATTTTGTATTAAAATAAATAAATATACAAAATACACATAAAATAAGCTAGATTTGAATTGAAATATATAAACAAAATACATAAAATAATGTAAATTTGTATCAAAATACCTATACAAATACACATATAATATTGTAAATTTGTATAAAAATATATAAACAAAATACACATTAAATAATGTAAATACGTATAAAAAAATGTAAAAAATACACAAATAATCATGTAATACGTATCAAAATAAATAGACAAAATACCAATAAAATAATGTAAATTTCTATGAGAAAACATATACAAAATACACATAAATAACGCAAATATCAATAAAAATATATATAATATAATATATTTTTATACATATTTAAAATATTTAATGTATATTTTGTATATATATATTTTATCCAAATTTACGTGATTTTATATGTTTTTGTTTATATATTTTCATACAAATTTACATTATTTTATGTGTACAAAATACATGAAATAAAGTAAATTTGTATCAAAATATTTATACAAATACACATATAATAACGTAAATTTGTAAGAAAGTATATAAACAAAATACACATTCAATAATGTAAATACGTATAAAAAAATGTGTACAAAATACTCATATAATCATGTAATTCGTATCAAAATAAATAAACAAAATACCAATAAAATAATATAAATTTGTAAGAGTAAACGTGTATGTTGCATATTTTTTCAATACAAATTTACCTTATTATATACGCATTTTGTATATTAATTTTAATACAAATTTAATTATTCGATGTGTATTTTTGTATCTGTATTTTTATAAACATATGCTTTATTTTTTGGGTATTTTGCATCTTTATTTTCATACAAATATACATTATTTTATTGATATTCTGCTCATTCATTTTGATACGAATTGACATTATTCTATGTGTATTTTGTATATATTTTTCATACAAATTTACGTTATTTTATGTGTATTTGTTTATATATTTTGACACAAATTTACAATATTTTATGTCTATTTTGTAAATACATTTCAAAAGAAATTTACCTAGTTTTATGTGTATTTTGAATATCTATTTTCATACAAACTCAAATTATTTCTATGTATTTTTGTATATATTTTAATACATATTTTAGTTATGTTATGTGTATTTTGTAAATTTATTTTCATTCATATATATATATATATATATATATATATATATATATATATATATATATATATATATATATATATATATATATATATATATATATATATATATATATATATATATATATATATATATATATATATATATATATATATATATATATATATATATATATATATATTATTTTATTAGTGTTTTGTTGATTTATATTGATACGAATTTACATTATTCTATATGTACTTTGTATATATATTTTTATACGCTTTTACATTATTTAATATTTATTTTGAATATATATTTTTATACAAATTCATGGTATTTTATGTGTATTTGTATATATATTTTCATATAAATTTACATTATTTTATGTGTATTTTGTACATATATTTTATTACAAATCTACCTTATTTTATGTTTATTTTGTATATGTATTTTGTATATTTATATTTATCCAAATACACGTTCTTTTATTGGTATTTTGTTTATTTATTTTAAATCGAATTTACATTATTCTATTTGTTTTTTGTATATATTTTTTTATACACATTTACATTATTTAATGTGTATCTTGCATATATATTTTATACAAATTTACGTTATTTTAAGTGTATTTGTTTTTATATTTATATTCAAATTTACATTTATTTTAATTCGAAATTACATTATTTTATGTGTATTTTGTATACATTTTTTTTTATACGTATTTACTTAATTTTATGTGTATTTTGTATATATATTTTTATAGAAATCTACGTTTTTTTATTTGAATTCGTATATATATTTTGAAACAAATTTACATTGTTTTATATGTATTTTTGCATATCTCTTTCAATACAAATTTACCTTATTGTATGTGCATTTTGTACATTTATTTCAATGCAAATTTAAATATTTTATGTGTATTTTGGTATATATATTTTTATAAGAAATGCGCTATTTTATGGGAATTTTGCATCTTTATTTTCATACAAATTTACATTATTTTATTAATATTCGGTGTATTTATTTTGATACGATGTTACATTATTCTATTTGTTTTTTTGTATATACTTTTTTATACATATTTACATTATTTAATGTGTATCTTGCATATATATTTTATACAAATTTATTATCTATTATCTATTTTCATACAAATACACATTCTTTTCATGATATTTTGTTTATTTATTTTGACACGAATTTACATTATTTGATATGTATTTTGTATATATATTTTTATACGTATTTACATAATTTCATATGTATTTTGTATATATATTTCTATAGAAATCTACTTTATTTTATGTGTATTCGTATATATATTTTGAAACAGATTTACATTGTTTTATATGTATTTTTGAATATCTCTTTCAATACAAATTTACCTTACTGTATATGCATTTTGTATATTTATTTCAATACAAATTTAAATATTTTATGTGTATTTTGGTAAATATATTTTTATAAAAAATGCGATAATTTTTGGGAATTTTGCATCTTTATTTTCATACAAATTTACATTATTTTATTGATATTCTGTGTATTTATTTTGATACGATTTTACATTATTCTATTTGTTTTTTGTATATATTTTTTTATACACATTTACATTATTTAATGTGTATCTTGCATATATATTTTATACAAATTTACGTTATTTTAAGTGTATTTGTTTATATATTTATATTCAAATTTACATTATTTGATGTGTATTTTGTATATATATTTCAATACAAATTTACCTAATTTTATGTGTATTTTGTATATTTCTTTTCAAACGAATTTAAATTATTTTTGTGTATTTTTGTATATAGTTTTATACAAATTTAGGTTATTTTATGTACGCATTTACATTATTTAGTGTGTGTTTTGTATATATATATTTATGCAAATGTACTTTATTTTATGTGCATTTTTGTACATATATTTTTATAGAAATTTGCGTTATTTGTATATGTTTTCTCATACAAATTTACATTATTTTATTGCTATTTTGTTTATTTATTTTGATACGAGTTACATGATTATATGTGTATTTTGTACATATTTTTTATACGTATTTACATTACTTAATGTGTATTTTGTTTATATATTTTTAAACAAATCTACGTTATTATATGTATTTGTATAAATATTTTGATACAGATTTACATTATTTTATGTATTTTGTATGTATATTTCAATTCAAATTTAGCTTATTTTAGCTGTATTTTGTATATGTATTTACATACAAATTTAATTACTTCTGTGTATTTTTGTATATAGTTTTATACAAATTTACGATATTTTTTGTGTATTTTGTATATTTATATTTATAAAAATACACATTCTTTTACTGGTATTTTGTTTATTTATTTTGATACGATTTTTATGTGTATTTTGTATTCATTTTTTTATACGTATTTACTTCATTTTATGTGTATTTTGTATATATTTTTATTGAAATCTACGTTATTTTATGTGTATTCGTATATATATTTTGAAACAAATTTACATTGTTTTATATGTATTTTTGAATATCTCTTTCAATACAAATTTATCTCTCCATATATACCAAATACACATAAAAAAAATTAAATTTGTATTAAAATAAATATTTAAAAAACACATACAATAAGGTAAATTTGTATTGAAATAGATATGCAAAATACATATAAAACAATGTAAATTTGTTTCAAAATATATATACGAATACACATAAAATAACGTAGATTTCTATAAAAATATATATACAAAATACACATAAAATGAAGTAAATACGTATAAAAAAATGTATACAAAATACACATAAAATAATGTAAATTCGCATCAAAATAAATATACAAAATACCAATAAAAGAATGTGTATTTGTATAAATATAAATATACAAAATACACATAAAATAACGTAAATTTATATAAAACTATATACAAAAATACACAGAAGTATTTTAATTTGTATGAAAATAGATATACAAAATAAGGTAAATTCGTTTCAAATTCAATAAACAAAATTCAGATTTTATAAAAATAATATAAAATCAGATTATCAGATTTTGTATATCTATTTTCATACAAACTCAAATTATTTCTATGTATTTTTGTATATATTTTAATACAAATTTTAGTTATGTTATGTGTATTTTGTAAATTTATTTTAATTCAAATATATATTATTTTATTGGTGTTTTGTTGATTTATATTGATACGAATTTACATTATTTTATATGTACTTTGTATATATATTTTTATACGCTTGTACATTATTTAATATTTATTTTGAATATATATTTTTATACAAATTCATGGTATTTTATGTGTATTTGTATATATATTTCATATAAATTTACATTATTTTATGTGTATTTTGTAGATATATTTTATAATAAATCTACCTTATTTTATGTTTATTTTGTATATGTATTTTGTATATTTATATTTATCCAAATACACATTCTTTTATTGGTATTTTGTTTATTTATTTTAAATCGAATTTACATTATTTTATGTGTATTTTGTATACATTTTTTTATACGTATTTACTTAATTTTATGTGTATTTTGTATATATTTTTATAGAAATCTACGTTTTTTTATTTGTATTCGTATATATATTTTGAAACAAATTTACATTGTTTTATATGTATTTTTGCATATCTCTTTCAATACAAATTTTCCTTATTGTATGTGCATTTTGTATATTTATTTCAATACAAATTTAAATATTTTATGTGTATTTTGGTATATATATTTTTATAAGAAATGCGCTATTTTATGGGAATTTTGCATCTTTATTTTCATACAAATTTACATTATTTTATCAATATTCGGTGTATTTATTTTGATACGAATTTACATTATTCTATTTGTTTTTTGTATATACTTTTTTTTATACATATTTACATTATTTAATGAGTATCTTGCATATATATTTTATACAAATTTATTATCTATTATCTATTTTTATACAAATACACATTCTTTTCATGATATTTTGTTTATTTATTTTGACATGAATTTACATTATTTGATATGTATTTTGTATATATATTTTTATACGTATTTACATAATTTCATATGTATTTTGTATATATATTTCTATAGAAATCTACTTTATTTTATGTGTATTCTTATATATATTTTGAAACAAATTTACATTGTTTTATATGTATTTTTGAATATCTCTTTTAATACAAATTTACCTTACTGTATATGCATTTTGTATATTTATTTCAATACAAATTTAAATATTTTATGTGTATTTTGGTATATATATTTTTATAAAAAATGTGATAATTTTGGGGAATTTTGCATCTTTATTTTCATACAAATTTACATTATTTTATTGATATTCTGTGTATTTATTTTGATACGATTTTACATTATTCTATTTGTTTTTTGTATATATATTTTTTATACACATTTACATTATTTAATGTGTATCTTGCTTATATATTTTATACAAATTTACGTTATTTTAAGTGTATTTTTTTTATATTTTCATTCAAATTTACATTTATTTTAATTCGAAAATACATTATTTTATGTGTATTTTGTATACATTTTTTTATACGTATTTACTTAATTTTATGTGTATTTTGTATATATATTTTTATAGAAATCTACGTTTTTTTATTTGTATTCTTATATATATTTTGAAACAAATTTACATTGTTTTATATGTATTTTTGCATATCTCTTTCAATACAAATTTACCTTATTGTATATGCATTTTGTATATTTATTTCAATGCAAATTCAAATATTTTATGTGTATTTTGGTATATATATTTTTATAAGAAATGCGCTATTTTATGGGAATTTTGCATCTTTATTTTCATACAAATTTACATTATTTTATTAATATTCGGTGTATTTATTTTGATACGATGTTACATTATTCTATTTGTTTTTTGTATATACTTTTTTATACATATTTACATTATTTAATGTGTATCTTGCATATATATTTTATACAAATTTATTATCTATTATCTATTTTCATACAAATACACATTCTTTTCATGATATTTTGTTTATTTATTTTGACACGAATTTACATTATTTGATATGTATTTTGTATATATATTTTTATACGTATTTACATAATTTCATATGTATTTTGTATATATATTTCTATAGAAATCTACTTTATTTTATGTGTATTCGTATATATATTTTGAATATAAACAATATACCAATAAAAGATTGTGTTTTTGTATAAATATAAATATACAAAATGCACATAAAATAACGTAAATTTATATAAAACTATATACATAAAATAACGCAAATTTCTATAAAAATATATGTACAAAAATGAACATAAAATAAATTTGCATAAAAATATATATTCAAAACACACTTTAGATAATGTAAATGAGTATAAAAATATGTATACAAAATACTTATGATATAATCTAAATTCGTATCGAATTAAATTAAGAAAATATCAATAAAATAATGTAATTTTGGATGAAAATATATATACAAAATACACATAAAATAACCTAAATACAAATACAAATATACACATAAAATAATTTAAAATTGAATGAAATAAATATACAAAATAAACATAAAATAAGGTAAATTTGTAATGAAATATAAGAAAAAATACTTAAAATAATATAAATTTGTATGAAAATATATAAACAAATACACATTAAATAACATGAATTTGTATAAAATTTGTATCAAAATATATACTTATACACACAATAAAATAACGTAATTTTTTTATGAAAATGTATATACAAAATACACATAAAATAATTTAAATACGTAGAAAAATATATATACAAAAAAACACATAAAATAATGTAAATTTGTATGAAAATATATAAACAAATACACATAAAATAATGTAAATTTGGATAAAATATATGTACAAAATGAACATTAAATAATGTAAATATGTATAAAAAAAAATATACAAAATACACATAGAATAATATTAAATCGTATCAAAATAAATAAAGAGAATATCAATAAAATAATGTAAATTTATATGAAAATAAAGATGCAAAATATCCATATAATAACGCATATTTGCATAAAAATATATATACAAAAATACATATAAAATAGTTAAATTTGTATTAAAATAAATATACAAAATGCACGTAAAATAAAGTAAATTTGTATTGAAATAGATATGCAAAATACACATCAATATATACGAATACACATAAAATATCGCAGATTTCTATAGAAATATATATACAAAATACACTTGAAATAATGTAAATACGTATAAAAATATATATACAAAATACACATTAAATAATGTTAATTCGTGTCAAAATAAATAAAAAAAATATCATGAAAAGAATGTGTAATTGTATGAAAAAAGATATACAAAATACACAGTATGTGTATTTTGTATATTTATTTTAACACAAATTTAATTATTTTATGTGTATTTTTTATATATATTTTTATAGTAATCTACGTTATTTTATGTGTATTGGTATATATATTTTGAAGCAAATTTACATTGTTTTATATGTATTTAGCATATCTATTTCAATATAAATCTACCTTATTGTATGTGCATTTTGTATATTTATTGTAAGACAAATTTAAATATTTTATTATTTTGGTATATATATTTTAATAAAAAGAGTTTTATATCAATTTAAAATATTTTATGTGTATTTTGTTGGTCTATTTTCATACAAATACACATTTTTTATTGATATTTTGTTTATTTATTTTGACGCGATTTCACATTATTTAATGTGTATTGTGTATATATATTTTTATACGTATTTACGTCATTTCATGTGTATTTTGTATATATATTTCTATAGAAATATATGTTATTTTATGTGTCTTCGTATATATATTTTGAAACAAATATACATTGTTTTATGTGCATTTTGCATATTTTTTCAATATAAATTTACCTTATTGTACGTGCATTTTGTATATTAATTTTAATACAAATTTAATTATTCTATGTGTATTTTTGTATATGTATTTTCATAAAAAAAATGCTTTATTTTATATGTATTTTGCATCTTTATTTTCATACAAATTTACCTTATTTTATTGATATTCTGTGTATTTATTTTGATACGATTTTACATTATTCTATGTATATTTTGTATATATATTTCATACAAATGAACGTAATTTTATGTGAATTTGTTTTCATTTCATACAAATTTACATTATTTTATGTGTATTTTGTACATGTATTTAAATACAAATTTAGCTAATTATATGTGTATTATGTATATCTATTTTCATACAAATTGAAATTAATTTTGTGTATTTTAGTATATATTTTTATTCAAATTTTCGTAATTTTATGTGAATTTTGTATATTTATTTTCCTACAAATATACGTTCTTTTATCGGAATTTTGTTTATTTATTTTGATACGAATTTTCATTATTTTAGGTGTATTTGATATATATATTTTTATACTTATTTACATAATTTTATATGTATTTTGAATATATATTTTCATAGAAATTTACTCTATTTTATGTGTATTCGTATATATATTTTGATACAAATTTACATTATTTATGTGTATGTGTGTGCATATCTATTTCAATACAAATTTTCTTTATTGTATGTGCCTTTTGTATATTTATTTTGATGCAAATTTAATTATTTTATGTGTATTTTTGTATATATATTTTTAAACAAATATGCGTTATTATATGGGTATTTTGCATCTTTATTTTCATACAAATTTACATTATTTTATTGATTGTCTGTTTATTTATTTTGATACGATTTTACGTTATTCTGTGTATTTTGTATATATATTTTTAGACATATTTACATTATTTAATGTATATTTTGTACATATATTTTATGGAAATTTACGTTATCTTATGTGTATTTGTTTATATATTTTCATACAAAAATACATTATTTTATGTGTATTTTGTATATGTATTTCAATAAAAATTTGCATAATTTCATTTGTATTTTGCATATCTATTTTCAAACAAATTTAAATTATTTTTGTGTATTTTTGTAATATTTTTATACAAATTTATTTTTATTTGTACTTTGTATATATATTTTCCTACACAGATACATTCTTTTAGAGGAAATTTTGTTAATTTATTTTGATACGAATTTACATTATTTTATGTGCATTTTTTATATATATTTTTCTATGTATTTACATTATTTTATGAGTATTTTGTATATATATTTTCATAAAAATTTACGTAATTTTATTGTGTGTATTCGTATATATTTTGATAAAAATTTTCATTATTTTATGTGTTTTTTGTATATCTATTTCAATAAAAATCTACCTTATTGTATGTGTATTTTGTATATTTATTTTAATACAAATTTAATTATTTTATGTGTATTTTTGTATATATATTTTTTAAATATGAGATATTTTATGGGTATTTTGCATCTTTAATTTTATAAATTTTTACATTACGTACATATCTTTTATACGTATTTACATTATTTAATGTGTATTTTGTTTATATATTTTTATACAAATATACGTTATTATATGTGTATTTGAATATATATTTTGATACAAATTTACACTATTTTATGTATTTTCTATATTTATTTCTATTCAAATTTAGCTTATTTTATGTGTCTTTTGTATATCTATTTTCATACAAATTTAATTATTTTTGTTTATTTTTGTATTAAGTTTTATACAATTTTACGTTAATTTATGTGTATTTTGTATATTTATATTTATACAAGTAAACATTCTTTTATTGGCATTTAGTTTATTTATTTTGATACGAATTTACATTATTTTATGTGTATTGTGTATACATTTTCTTATACGTATTTACTTCCTTTTATGTGTATTTTGTATATATATTTTATAGAAATCTACGTTATTTTATGTGTATTCGTATGTATATTTTGAAACAAATTTACATTGTTTTATATGTATTTTGCATATCTATTTCAATACAAATTTTCCTTATTGTATGTGCATTTTGTATATTTATTGTAATACAAATTTAAATATTTTATGTGCATTTTGGTATATATATTTTCATAAAAAATGCGTTGTTTTATGGGTATTTTGCATCTTTATTTTCATACAAATTTACATTATTTTATTAATATTCTGTGTGATACTATTTTACATTATTCTATTTGAGTTTTGTATATATTTTTTTATACATATTTACATTATTTAATGTGTATTTTCTATATATATTTCATACAAATTTTCGTTATTTTAAGTGTATTTGTTTATATATTTTTATTCAAATTTATATTATTTTATGTGTATTTTGTATATGTATTTCAATAGAAATTTACCTAATTTCATTTGTATTTTGTATATATATTTTATACAAATTTAAATTATTTTTTGTGTATTTTTGTATAGAGTTTTATTCAAATTTACAATATTTTATGTGTATTTTGTATATCTATTTTCATACAAATACACATTCTTTTATTGATATTTTGTTTATTTATTTTGATGCGAATTTACATAATTTAATGTGTATTGTGTATATATATTTTTATACGTATTTACGTCATTTCATGTATATTTTGTATATATATTTCTATAGAAATTTACGTTATTTTATATGTATTCGTATATATATTTTGAAACAAATATACGTTGTTTTATGTGCATTTTGCATATTTTTTCAATAGAAATTTACCTTATTGTACGTGCATTTTGTATATTAATTTTAATACAAATTTAGCTATTCTATGTGTATTTTTGTATATGTATTTTTATAAAAATGTGCTTTATTTTATGGGTATTTTGCATCTTTATTTTCATACAAAATTACATTATTTTATTGATATGCTGCGTATTTATTTTGATACGATTTTACATTATTCTATGTATATTATGTATATCTATTTTATACCAATGTACGTTATTTTATGTGAATTTGTTTTCATTTCATACAAATTTACATTATTTTATGTGAATTTTGTACATGTATTTAAATACAAATTTAACTAATTATATATGTATTTTGTATATCTATTTTCATACAAATTGAAATTAATTTTGTGTATTTTTGTATATATTTTTATTCAAATTTTCGTAATTTTATGTGTATTTTATATATTTATTTTCCGACAAATATACGTTCTTTTATCGGAATTTTATTTATTTATTTTGATACGAATTTTCATTATTTTTAGGTGTATTTGATATATATATTTTTATACTTATTTACATAATTTTATATGTATTTTGAATATATATTTTCATAGAAATTTACTCTATATGTATATGTATAGAAAATACACATGAAATAATCTAAATTCGTATCGAAATAAATGAACAAAATACCGATAAAATAATGTAATTTTGAATGAAAATATATATAGAAAATACACATAAAATAACGTAAATACAAATAAATATATTCACATAAAATGATTTGAATTTGAATGAAAATAGATATAAAAATAAACTTAAAATAAGGCAAATTTATAATGAAATATATATACAAAATACACATAAAATAATGTAGATTTGTTTCAAAATATATATACGAATACACATAAAATAACGTAGATTTCTATAGAAATATATATTCAAAATACACATTAAATAATGTAACTTCGTGTCAAAATAAATAATTAAAATATCAATAAAAGAATGTGTATTTGTATGAAAATACATATACAAAATACACATAAAATAACGTAAATTTGTATAAAACTATATATAAAAATACACAAACATAAGTTAAATTTGTATGAAAATAAATATACAAAATACACATAAAATTAGGTAAATTTGTAAAGAAATACATATACAAAATACACATTAAATAATGTAAATTTGAATGAAAATATATAAACAAATACACTTAAAATAACATAAATTTGTATAGAATATATATAAAAAATACTCATTAAATAATGTAAATATGTATAAAAAATATATATACAAAACACAAATAGAATAATGTAAAATCGTATTAAAATAAATACACAGAATGTAAATAAAATAATGTAAATTTGTATGAAAATAAAGATGCAAAATACCCATAAAATAACGCATTTTTTATAAATATACAAAATACACATGAAAGGATGTAAATATGTATAAAAATATATATACAAAATACACATTAAATAATGTAAATTCACGTCAAAATAAATAAACAAAATGTCAATAAAAGAATGTGTATTTGTATGAAAATAAATATACAAAATCCACATAAGATAACATAAATTTGTATAAAACTATATACAAAAATACACAAAAATAATTTAAATTTGTATGAAAATAAATATACAAAATACACATAAAATTAGGTAAATTTTTATTGAAATACATATACAAAATACACATAAAATACTGTAAATTTGAATGAATACACATAAACAAATACACTTAAAAAAACGTAAATTTGTATAAAAAAAATATATACAAAACACAAATAGAATAATGTAAAATCGTATCAAAATAAATACACAGAATATTAATAAAATAATGTAAATTTGTATGAAAATAAAGAAGCAAAATACCCATAAAATAACGCATTTTTTTAAAATATATATACAAAAATACACATAAAAATATTTATTTGTATTAAAATAAATATACAAAATACACATACAATAAGGTAAATCGAATACTCATACGAATACTCATAAAATAGAGTAAATTTCTATGAAAATATACATACAAAATAGATATACAAAATACACATATAACTAGTTAAATTTGTATTTAAATACATGTACAAAAACACATAAAATAATGTAGATTTGTATGAAATGAAAACAAATACATTTTATATAAAATATATATACAAAATACACATAGAATAATGTAAAAACATATCAAAATAAATACACAGAATATCAATAAAATAATGTAAATTTGTATGACAATAAAGATGCAAAATACCCATAAAATAAAGCATATTTTTATAAAAATACATATACAAAAATACACATAGATTAATCAAATTTGTATTAAAATTAATATACAAAATGCACATACAATAAGGTAAATTTGTATTGAAAAATATGCAAAATACACATAAAACAATGTAAATTTGTTTCAAAAAATATACACGAATACACATAAAATAACGCAGATTTCTATAGAAATATATATACAAAATACACTTGAAATAATGTAAATACGTATAAAAATATATATACAAAATACACATTAAATAATGTTAATTCGTGTCAAAGTAAATAAACAAAATATCATGAAAGAATGTGTATTTGTATGAAAATAGATATACAAAATACACATGAAATAACCTAAATTTGTATAAAACTATATACAAAAATACACAAAAATAATTTAAACTTGTATGAAAATAAATATACAAAAAACATATAAAAATAGGTAAATTTGTATTGAAATACATATACAAAATACACATAAAATAATGTAAATTTGAATGAAAATACATAAACAAATACACTTAAAATAACGTAAATTTGTATAAAAAAATATATACAAAACACAAATAGAATAATGTAAAATCGTATCAAAATAAATACACAGAATATTAATAAAATAATGTAAATTTGTATGAAAATAAAGAAGCAAAATACCCATAAAATAACGCATTTTTTTTTAAATATATATACAAAAATACACAAAAAAAATTATTTGTATTAAAATAAATATACGAAATACACATACAATAAGGTGAATCTGTATTGAAATAGATATGCAAAATACATATAAAACAATGTAAATTTGTTTCAAAATATATATACGAATACACATAAAATAACGTAGATTTGTATAAAAATATATATACAAAATACACGTAAAATGAAGTAAATAAGTATAAAAAAATGTATACAAAATACACATAAAATAATGTAAATTCGTATCAAAATAAATAAACAAAATACCAATAAAAGAATGTGTATTTGTATAAATATAAATATACAAAATACACATAAAATAACGTAAATTTGTATAAAACTATAAACAAAAATACACAGAAGTAATTAAATTCGTATGAAAATAGATATACAAAATACAGATAAAATAAGCTAAATTTGAATTGAAAAGTATATACAAAATACATAAAATAATGTAAATTTGTATCAAAATATTTATAAAAATACATATAATAACGTAAATTTGATTAAATATATTTAAACAAAATACACAATAAGTTCTGTAAATACGTATAAAAAATATGTACAAAATACACATATAATCATGTAATTCGTATCAAACTAAATAAACAAAATAGCAATATAATAATGTAAATTTGTATGAGTAAACATACATAAAAATATATGTCCAAAAATGAACGTAAAATAAATTAACTTTGGATAAAAATATATATACAAAACACACATTAAATAATGTAAATGCGTACATAAAATAACCTAAATTTGTATAAAACTATATACAAAAATATACAAAAATAATTTAAATTTGTATGAAAAAAAATATACAAAATACACATAAAAATAGGTTAATTTGTATTGAAATACATATACAAAATACACATAAAATAATGTAAATTTGAAAGAAAATATATAAACAAATACACATATAATAACGTAAATTTGATTGAAATATATATACAAAATACACATTAAATAATGTAAATATGTATAAAAAAATATATACAAAACACAAATAGAATAATGTAAAATCGTATCAAAATATATACACAGAATATTAATAAAATAATGTAAATTTGTATGAAAATTAAGATGCAAAATACCTATAAAATAACGCATTTTTTATAAAATTATTGATACCAAAATACACATAAAATATTTGAATTTGTATCAAAATAAATATACAAAATGCACATACAATAAGGTAAATTTGTATTGAAATAGATATGCAAAATACATATAAAATAATGTAAATTTGTTTCAAAATATATATGCGAATACACATAAAATAACGTAGATTTCTATAAAAATACATATACAAAAAACACATAAAATTAAGTAAATACGTATAAAAAAATGTATACAAAATACACATAAAATAATGTAAATTCGTATAAATATAAATAAACAATATAGCAATGAAAGAAAGTGTATTTGTATAAATATAAATATACAAAATGCACATAAAATAACGTAAATTTATATAAAACTATATACATGAAATAACGCAAATTTCTATAAAAATATATGTACAAAAATGAACATAAAATAAATTTGCATAAAAATATATATACAAAACACACATTAGATAATGTAAATGAGTATAAAAATATGTATACAAAATACCTATGAAATAATCTAAATTCGTATCGAATTAAATTAAGAAAATACCAATATAATAATGTAATTTTGGATGAAAATATATATACAAAATACACATAAAATAACCTAAATACAAACACAAATATACACATAAAATAATTTAAAATTGAATGAAATAAATATACAAAATAAACATAAAATAAGGTAAATTTGTAATGAAATATATGAAAAAATACACATAAAATAATATAAATTTGTATGAAAATATATATACAAATACACATTAAATAACATGAATTTGTATAAAATTTGTATCAAAATATATACTTATACACACAATAAAATAACGTAATTTTTTTATGAAAATGTATATACAAAATACACATAAAATAATTTAAATACGTAGAAAAATATATATACAAAAAACACATAAAATAATGTAAATATGTATGAAATATATAAACAAATACACATAAAATAATGTAAATTTAGATAAATATATATACAAAATGAACATTAAATAATGTAAATATGTATAAAAAATATATACAAAAACACATAGAATAATGTTAAATCGTATCAAAATAAATAAAGAGAATATCAATAAAATAATGTAAATTTGTATGAAAATAAAGATGCAAAATATCCATATAATAACGCATATTTGCATAAAAATATATATACAAAATACATATAAAATAATTAAATTTGTATTAAAATAAATATACAAAATGCACGTACAATAAAGTAAATTTGTATTGAAATAGATATGCAAAATACACATTAATAATGTAAATTTGTATCAAAATATATATACGAATACTCATAAAATAGAGTAAATTTCTATGAAAATATACATACAAAATAGATATACAAAATACACATATAACTAGTTAAATTTGTATTTAAATACATGTACAAAAAACACATAAAATAATGTAGATTTGTATGAAATGAAAACAAATACATTTTATATAAAATATATATACAAAATACACATAGAATAATGTAAAAACATATCAAAATAAATACACAGAATATCAATAAAATAATGTAAATTTGTATGACAATAAAGATGCAAAATACCCATAAAATAAAGCATATTTTTATGAAAATACATATACAAAAATACACATAGATTAATCAAATTTGTATTAAAATTAATATACAAAATGCACATACAATAAGGTAAATTTGTATTGAAAAAATATGCAAAATACACATAAAACAATGTAAATTTGTTTCAAAATATATATACGAATACACATAAAATAACGCAGATTTCTATAGAAATATATATACAAAATACACTTGAAATAATGTAAATACGTATAAAAATATATATACAAAATACACATTAAATAATGTTAATTCGTGTCAAAGTAAATAAACAAAATATCATGAAAAGAATGTGTATTTGTATGAAAATAGATATACAAAATACACATAAAATAACCTAAATTTGTATAAAACTATATACAAAAATACACAAAAATAATTTAAACTTGTATGAAAATAAATATACAAAAAACATATTAAAATAGGTAAATTTGTATTGAAATACATATACAAAATACACATAAAATAATGTAAATTTGAATGAAAATACATAAACAAATACACTTAAAATAACGTAAATTTGTATAAAAAAATATATACAAAACACAAATAGAATAATGTAAAATCGTATCAAAATAAATACACAGAATATTAATAAAATAATGTAAATTTGTATGAAAATAAAGAAGCAAAATACCCATAAAATAACGCATTTTTTTTAAATATATATACAAAAATACACAAAAAAATTTATTTGTATTAAAATAAATATACGAAATACACATACAATAAGGTAAATCTGTATTGAAATAGATATGCAAAATACATATAAAACAATGTAAATTTGTTTCAAAATATATATACGAATACACATAAAATAACGTAGATTTGTATAAAAATATATATACAAAATACACGTAAAATGAAGTAAATAAGTATAAAAAAATGTATACAAAATACACATAAAATAATGTAAATTCGTATCAAAATAAATAAACAAAATACCAATAAAAGAATGTGTATTTGTATAAATATAAATATACAAAATACACATAAAATAACGTAAATTTGTATAAAACTATAAACAAAAATACACAGAAGTAATTAAATTCGTATGAAAATAGATATACAAAATACAGCTAAAATAAGCTAAATTTGAATTGAAAAGTATATACAAAATACATAAAATAATGTAAATTTGTATCAAAATATTTATAAAAATACATATAATAACGTAAATTTGTTTAAAAATATATAAACAAAATACACATTAAGTAATGTAAATACGTATAAAAAATATGTACAAAATACACATATAATCATGTAATTCGTATCAAACTAAATAAACAAAATAGCAATATAATAATGTAAATTTGTATGAGTAAACATATACAAATACATATAAAATAACGCTAATTTCTATAAAAATATATGTCCAAAAATGAACGTAAAATAAATTAACTTTGGATAAAAATATATATACAAAACACACATTAAATAATGTAAATGCGTACATAAAATAACCTAAATTTGTATAAAACTATATACAAAAATATACAAAAATAATTTAAATTTGTATGAAAAAAATATACAAAATACACATAAAATTAGGTTAATTTGTATTGAAATACATATACAAAATACACATAAAATAATGTAAATTTGAAAGAAAATATATAAACAAATACACATATAATAACGTAAATTTGTATGAAATATATATACAAAATACACATTAAATAATGTAAATATGTATAAAAAATATATACAAAACACAAATAGAATAATGTAAAATCGTATCAAAATATATACACAGAATATTAATAAAATAATGTAAATTTGTATGAAAATTAAGATGCAAAATACCTATAAAATAACGCATTTTTTATAAAATTATTGATACCAAAATACACATAAAATATTTGAATTTGTATCAAAATAAATATACAAAATGCACATACAATAAGGTAAATTTGTATTGAAATAGATATGCAAAATACATATAAAATAATGTAAATTTGTTTCAAAATATATATGCGAATACACATAAAATAACGTAGATTTCTATAAAAATATATATACAAAAAACACATAAAATTAAGTAAATACGTATAAAAAAATGTATACAAAATACACATAAAATAATGTAAATTCGTATAAATATAAATAAACAATATAGCAATAAAAGAATGTGTATTTGTATAAATATAAATATACAAAATGCACATAAAATAACGTAAATTTATATAAAACTATATACATGAAATAACGCAAATTTCTATAAAAATATATGTACAAAAATAACCATAAAATAAATTTGCATAAAAATATATATACAAAACACACATTAGATAATGTAAATGAGTATAAAAATATGTATACAAAATACCTATGAAATAATCTAAATTCGTATCGAATTAAATTAAGAAAATACCAATATAATAATGTAATTTTGGATGAAAATATATATACAAAATACACATAAAATAACCTAAATACAAATACAAATATACACATAAAATAATTTAAAATTGAATGAAATAAATATACAAAATAAACATAAAATAAGGTAAATTTGTAATGAAATATATGAAAAAATACACATAAAATAATATAAATTTGTATGAAAATATATATACAAATACACATTAAATAACATGAATTTGTATAAAATTTGTATCAAAATATATACTTATACACACAATAAAATAACGTAATTTTTTATGAAAATGTATATACAAAATACACATAAAATAATTTAAATACGTAGAAAAATATATATACAAAAAACACATAAAATAATGTAGATATGTATGAAAATATATAAACAAATACACATAAAATAATGTAAATTTGGATAAAATATATATACAAAATGAACATTAAATAATGTAAATATGTATAAAAAAATATATACAAAAAACACATAGAATAATGTTAAATCGTATCAAAATAAATAAAGAGAATATCAATAAAATAATGTAAATTTGTATGAAAATAAAGATGCAAAATATCCATATAATAACGCATATTTGCATAAAATATATATACAAAAATACATATAAAATAATTAAATTTGTATTAAAATAAATATACAAAATGCACGTACAATAAAGTAAATTTGTATTGAAATAGATATGCAAAATACACATTAATAATGTAAATTTGTATCAAAATATATATACGAATACTCATAAAATAGAGTAAATTTCTATGAAAATATACATACAAAATAGATATACAAAATACACATATAACTAGTTAAATTTGTATTTAAATACATGTACAAAAACACATAAAATAATGTAGATTTGTATGAAATGAAAACAAATACATTTTATATAAAATATATATACAAAATACACATAGAATAATGTAAAAACATATCAAAATAAATACACAGAATATCAATAAAATAATGTAAATTTGTATGACAATAAAGATGCAAAATACCCATAAAATAAAGCATATTTTTATGAAAATACATATACAAAAATACACATAGATTAATCAAATTTGTATTAAAATTAATATACAAAATGCACATACAATAAGGTAAATTTGTATTGAAAAAATATGCAAAATACACATAAAACAATGTAAATTTGTTTCAAAATATATATACGAATACACATAAAATAACGCAGATTTCTATAGAAATATATATACAAAATACACTTGAAATAATGTAAATACGTATAAAAATATATATACAAAATACACATTAAATAATGTTAATTCGTGTCAAAGTAAATAAACAAAATATCATGAAAAGAATGTGTATTTGTATGAAAATAGATATACAAAATACACATAAAATAACCTAAATTTGTATAAAACTATATACAAAAATACACAAAAATAAATTAAACTTGTATGAAAATAAATATACAAAAAACATATAAAAATAGGTAAATTTGTATTGAAATACATATACAAAATACACATAAAATAATGTAAATTTTAATGAAAATATATAAACATATAGACTTAAAATAACGTAAATTTGTATCAAATATATATACAAAAAAACATTAAATAATGAAAATATGTATAAAAAAATATATACAAAACACAAATAAAATAATGTAAAATCGTATCAAAATAAATACAGAAAATATTAATAAAATTATGTAAATTTGTATGAAAATTAAGATGCAAAATACCCATAAAATAACGCATTTTTTATAAAAATATATATACGAAAAAACATAAAATGTTTGATTTTGTATTAAAATAAATAGATATACAAAATACACATAAAATAAGCTAAATTTGAATTGAAATATATATACAAAATACATAAAATAATGTAAATTTGTATCAAAATACTTATACAAATGCACATATAATAACGTAAATTTGTATAAAAATATGTAAACAAAATACACATTAAATAATGTAAATACGTATAAAAAAATGTACAAAATACACAAATAATCATGTAATTCGTGTCAAAATAAATAGACAAAATACCAATAAAATAATGTAAATTTCTATGAGAAAACATATACAAAATATACATAAATAACGCAAACATCAATAAAAATATATATAATATAATATATTTTTATACATATTTAAAATATTTAATGTATATTTTGTATATATATTTTATCCAAATTTACGTTATTTTATATGTATTTGTCTATATATTTTAATACAAATTTACATTATTTTATGTGAGTTTTGTATATGTATTTCAATACAAATTTGCCTAACTTTATGTGTATTTTGCATATCTATTTTCAAACAAATTTAAATTATTTTTGTGTATTTTTGTATATATTTTTATACAAATTCTAGTTATTTTATTTGTTTTTTGTATACATATTTTCCTACAAATATACATTCTTTTATTGGAATTTTGTGTATTTAATTTTTTACGAATTTACATTATTTTATGTGTATTTTGAATATATATTTTTCTACGTATTTAAATTATTTTATGTGTATTTTATATATACATTTTCATAAAAATTTACGTTATTTTATTGTGTGTATTCGTATATATTTTGAAACAAATTTTATACAAATTCATGTTATTTTATGTGTATTTGTATATATATTTTCATACAAATTTATATTATTTTATGTGTATTCTTACATATATTTTATTACAAATTTACCTTAGTTTATGTTTATTTTGTATATTTATTTCATTTAATATAATCAAATTTAAATTTATTGTATATGCATTTTGTATATTAATTTTAATACAAATTTAATTATTCTATGTGTATTTTTCCATATGTATTTTTATAAAAATATGCTTTATTTTATGCGTATTTTGCATCTTTATTTTCATACAAATTTACGTTATTTTATTGATATTCTGCTCATTCATTTTGATACGATTTGACATTATTCTATGTGTATTTTGTATATATTTTTCATACAAATTTACGTTATTTTATGTGTATTTGTTTATATATTTTGATACAAATTTACAATATTTTATGGGTATTTTGTATATATATTTTAAAAGAAATTTACCTAGTTTTATATGTATTTTGAATATCTATTTTCATATAAACACAAATTATTTTTATGTATTTTTGTATATATTTCAATACAAATTTTAGTTAGGTTATGTGTATTTTGTAAATCTATTTTCATTCAAATATATATTATTTTATTGGTATTTTGTTCATTTATATTGATACGAATTTACATTATTTTATATGTACTTTGTATATATATTTTTATACGCATTTACGTTATTTAATATTTATTTTGAATATATAATTTTATACAAATTCATGGTATTTTATGTGTATTTGTATATATATTTTCATATAAATTTACTTTATTTTATGTGTATTTTGTTCATATATTTCATTACAAATTTACCTTATTTTATGTTTATTTTGTATGTGTATTTTGTACATTTATATTTATACATATACACGTTTTTTTATTGGTATTTTGTTTATTTATTTTGTTTCGAATTTACATTATTTTATGTGTATTTTGTTTACATTTTTTTATACGTATTTACTTAATTTTATGTGTATT